>NC_051445.1:2832557-2852233 GCF_001649575.2 Kryptolebias marmoratus
TGGTTTGCTGAAATCTTTGTGGGCAAATGTGAAGCATTAGCGCACATTTTGGCTTCGGTCGCTGCTCCTGCACGCTCCCGGCATTCTGATGTTAACAGGAAGTGACGTCACGTGTCTTCTTCCTGAGTTATTTGGGGTTATTTTGTATTCCTCGCTACACAAACCCACAAAGAAGAGACTAGACCGCAGAAACGGTGGCGAATCACTTTAGAAACAATAAATATTGGGTTAAAGTTGTGGTGTTTTGAACAAAGTTGCAAAAAGTTGCGATTTTGCGGCGTTTGATTGATTTTGCGTTAATAGTTGCGATCGCAACATTGTGAAATCCTGGAGGGTCTGAAGAAAGACATCAGAAAACAAGAATTAGTATTTTTTAATATAGACTATAATGCTGACTATTGAACATACAAAGTAAAGGATGCTCTTCCTCCTTTTATCTGTCTCTCACTACTAAAGAATTTAAGGTTTTCTCTGAAACCTCTACAGATTGAAAATGTACATTCAAGCTTTCACAGATTCAGCAAAAAATAAAAAAATTCTTTAAAAACTGAAAGTGAAGGTATTTTTTAAACTTCTCGCCTTCTTAAAACACTGTAGAGACGTAAAGATTGACACCTGAGACCATCAGGGTCTCAGCTCAAGGATTTTTAAGACCTGAGGCTTATTTCTGTCTGCCTCTCTATAACTTGGCAGTCAGGGAGTGAGAGACGCCGGTGTGTGGTTACCATGGTGACCACGATGAGCCAGCTTTAACACGTCTTCCGATCTTGGCTCTCTTTACCCTTCTGATATTAAAATGGAGGCGTTCCAGTTTTCTGTTTTTTGTCTGAATTACTGTTTTTTCCTGAAGTTTTGTGGATTAAAACCGTCTGCGTGCTGCACGTCTGTGCGTTTCAGGGACCACACAGAGTGCCCGGTGTCGGCCTGTACGTGTAAATGTATGCAGCTGGACACCACAGGGAACCTGGTGCCCGCAGACAGCAGCTAAACGGGAGACGCGTGTCCGGAACTGAAGCCAAACACGAGCCAGGAGCCGGCGAGCGCGGGCCGACTGCTGCGTCGCCACGCCGACGACCGGGCGAGGGACGGAGGAGTGCCAGCAGTGCCCCTCGCTGAAAAGAAACAAACACTGTTAAGTAATAGCCTAGTGAATGTCATGTACTCACAGAGCCCCAAACGAAGAAGGGAAGCAGAGCGGGCTACTAACGTAAAGTCATAAAGGGAGCAAACGCTAATTTACTGCTCAGCTAATAAAGATCACTCAGGAGAACTTCTAAGAGGCTCTGCTGTAAACAGCCTCTTCCAGTCTAACTTGAATCAGAATTCTGCTTTTATAGTTTAAAAGAAATAATCATTTGTCCGCTCATAAGGATGAGAAGGTGTGATCACATGTGCCAGTGTGTCTGAAGTCTTTGATGGAAAAATCTTCACATACCTCATAAAAGTTTAGTTCGGGGTGAGGGACAGATCCTGGGTGACAATGAGAACAATCTCAGGCTCTTCTTGTGTTACCACTCCTCATCTGGCATTGTGTGGGAGGGGGGAAGGATGAGGAATTAGAGGAGGAGGAGGAGGAGGAGGAGGAGGAGGAGTGAGGGAGGGTGTGCCTGTATTCACCAGCCCACTCCAGGCCTGCGGTCTGTGAAAGAAGCTCCCCAGAAAACGGCAGCTGCTCGGCACTCTGACAAGACCCTCCAGATTGTTCCCCTCATAAAGAACCTCAGCTGCCGGAACACCATTGATTCAAAGAGAGGACGAGAAAACAGACAGCCTGAGCCCCGCGGACCCCCTCCTCCTCCCCCCGTACGACCTCCAGATATAAAAACTGTCCCCCTCTTTTATTTCAACCCCCCACCGGTGTCTTAAAAACCCCCTGAAATCTATGCATACCACACATCAATCCAAGGATGGGCGCCATCTGTGGGGTAACCGTCCTGTGGAAACCACATTGTAAATGTTGTTTGTCTCTTTCTCTGCCACCTTCCCTGCACCAGAGCTGGCTAAATCACTTAGTCATGGAGTAAGGGTGTGTGTGTGTGCACGGGAGCCGTCGTATGCAGCAGGATCCCGTCCTGGTGTGGGAGGTTTTACAGGCCCGCGTGCCCTTTTGTGAACTGTTTTGGATCGGAGCTGACAGATTGTTGAGCTGTGCAGCAGCTGGAATTTCCTTCTTTCACTGTTTCTGTTTCTTGTGTTTGCCTTTTGAAATAAATCTCCTCTGACAAATTGGGAGTACTGCTGAACGGGAGTGTTTTTCACGTGCTTACGTAGTTTATTTTAACTTTGTTTTATTGACACAGATGGTGTAGGTTTTTTTTATTGTAATTTTTTTTTGTCTGAGCACAAACTTCCATGAAAACTTGCTCAGACTTGCAAACCAGCAAACATTATTGATTCTGGACATTTGAACTAAACAAGCAATAAACACTTCTTAGCTCATCTTTGGCTTTCTGCCACAAGCTTTCAACTAAAGTATACAGCATAGTGATTTTTTTTTTAAAGTAAATATACTTTGGCAAGTCATGGAATGATCATTCCAGTTGTTGAGGCTGAAATTTTGTCTTGCCTTCGGAAAACAGCCGTTTGACCCACTGTCTCACCACATTCATTGGCTAAACATGTTAAGGCATAAAAGGAATTTGACTCGAGTTTCTAGAAGCCCTCAAAGCATTTCTACAGTGAACCAGGGTCATAAAAACTACCGTATACTCACTCAGACACGGGTGAAAGCTTACCCAAAATGAGCTCCATGTAACAACAAAAGGAGCTTCAAATCACGCTGTTATGTTTGATTAAAAGCCGAAAATAATCATTTAATTCTGATACAACAAGGAGAGAAATGTGAAACACAATTTTCTTTTTTCTGTCAGAACAAATAGTGAAATCTTTACTTTTTAGGTCAGATTGTGGGTTAAATATATATGAATTATTAAAGTAGTTTTACACAAAACCTACAAATGAAGGAAAATTTCAGAAATGTTGTGAGTTTGTGTCGGGGGCTTTTATTTCTAAACTGCTTTTTTATAAACACTAAAACATGTTATAATATAATAAGTAAATTCAGAGAAATTGTGTTCTTTTACAAAAATACTGAGTGCTGAAACTTGGCGACAAAGCTGAAACTGAGTTAAAATTAAAAGCAGCTAAAAGCTAATGAAAATGCTATTAAAGGACTAGTTAAAAGCTAAAAGTAGCAAATGGCTGGCTAAAAGGTAAAACTAGCAAAACAGTAGCTAAAAGAAGCAAAATGGCAGCTAAAACTAGGGCGAGGTTATGTAAAAATAACAAAAGGCTAGCTAAATGTAACCAAAGGGTAGATAAAAGCTGAAAGTATCAAATGCTAGCTAAAAGCTAAAGGTAGCAAAAGTGTAAATAAAAGCTAAAAGTAATAAAAGTTGAGCTAAAAGTGGCAAAGGGCTGGCTAAGGGTAGCTTAAGACCAAAATAGAGCAATTATGAAGTAGATTTCAATTAAAACAATGTTTTTTGGAGGAAATAATTAAATATCAATGCTTTTCTATGGGGGAAATGTTTGTAAATAAAGTTAAATACTTTGAAAAGTATTAAAGTTACAAAACTTGAAAGTCATAGCCATCTTAATGAGGTGAGTGTGTTGTGATTGGCTGAAACGTACGTAGACGTAGTTAGATTGCAGAAAAATAAAATGACTGTAAGGAATAGCGTGACTGCTGATAGTGATGTCAGTTTTGTTATGTGATTGGCTAAAAGCGCGAGCGAGAACCAATCAGCGACTTTACTATATCCAGTAAATAACCAATCAGAAGGCGAGGCACGAGGAGCTTTAAGCCCCGCCCACAGACATCAACCACTAGTCTGCCTGTAAAACTGTCAAGTGAGTGAACAGGATGGGGAAGAGAGAAGAGCTACGAAACACGAATTAAATTGTAAAAAGAAGTTGTAAAAACAACTTTAAAGTTACTCATGTCATGTTTGGAGGTCACGACGGCATGTATTAGCGTCTCACAGGTAAGTTTGTCAGAAAATAAAACGTGTTTTCGGGCTTTTTTACGCCCCCTGGAACTTACGAGTTGCATTTTGTTAAAGGAAGCTAACGTTTTTCGCTAACGGGCTGATGTTTATCCTAAACCCCCTCCTCCTCCCACAACCGTCTCCTCCAGAGAAGCAGCGAGCAGACTGGGCAGCAGTACGTGTTTTTCGCCGAGATAAGACTTGAAGCGGCCAGTTTCGGAGGATGTCAACCCCGAGCGGTAACACTCTCCAGCAGCCGAGGGTGAGGCGCAGCAACGCGGGTTCCCCCGGTTCGTTCGGCCGCCTGCACCCCATCCGCGCCACCGTGCCCTACCAGCTCCTGCGCGGGGGTCCGAGCAGCCCGACACGGGCTCAAGCCCTGCACGCCGGAGCTGGATCCAGCCGGGTCTCGACCAGTCCCCCCTCCAGTCCGCCTCTCAGTTCAGGAAGCGCAAAGCAGAGACTGTCCCCCGAAAATAAGGAGTCGTCCTGTCCCCCGGACTCCCCGGTTTCCAGAGGTAAAAACACTTCACGTCACCACGTGCGCTTGTCTCATGGTAAACCATGTTGTCACTGTTCGGTTAATGTATTTAAATGTGAATTAATATGTCAGAAATATAACCTGTAAGCCTGGAGCAGGCGTGGGTTTTCGCTGCCTATTGATGCATATCACCCACACACAATTAGGCATTCATAAAGAGAATAGAATTGGCTCTGTTGGTTCATATGAGCTGTTGAAAAGGAGAGGATTAAAGACTTGGCAGAAAGACATGTTGCCACTTGTAATCTGGCCAATTTACTCTCAGTAGAAACACTGCTGAGCCAAAGTTATGGTGTTAACTTCACTCCTTGCATACAGCATGGAAGACTGGACAGGAAACTAAGGATTTCAGTTTAAAGAGCTCAAAAAGAAAACCTCCAAATGATGCCAAGATCATGTATCTGGGTTAGGAAATGCAAAAAGTTAGGCTACTTAATGTCCTGAATTTCCATTTAAAAAGTGTGAATAGTTGTTGTTGCCACAAAAATATATTCATAACCAGCAATAAACATTTATTGACCCCAAAAATTGAGTTTGTTGTTGGAGAAAATTATATTGTGGTTACCATTCCAACATTTTGCTGGTGGAAAAATAAAAAAGAAGTATGTTCTGACACATCGAATTGGTTCATTCCTGGAATATAAGTAGTTGAAATTGTAAACTGTAAGGTTGTTTAAGTCTTTTTGCACCTTCAGGAAAATTAAGCAGCTTTTTGTTGGAGTTATGCCATCGGTATCTCTCAGAGAGGAAGTAAACTTCTGTAGGTGGCAAATGAAGTTCCAGTCTTGCAACACACTAGCCTTGGAAAATTTTATTTATTTTTTTAAATTTTTTAATTTTTGATGACCCTGCTAGGTAGGAAAATCACAAATTCAGTGGTTGAAACCAAGATTGTAACTGAGTCATCCCTGAGAGTAACACACCCTCCTCTTATGATACACCATGCATATGGACAGCAGCCTTGTGGGTTTTTTTTATTCTTAGAAGTGTTATGGATTCACACTAAGGGAGGATATGAGGGTCCAGGCAGCTTTAAATCACCATTTCCTCACCGCTCCAGTAAATCTCGTTTATGTGACTTCTTCTCCTGGTTAAAATTAACGCCGCGGCGGCCTGTCATTTGTTAGCAGCGGCGTCTTTCCACAATCCAGAACTGCACAACTTGTTGTTCTGTGCTGGAGGAGAGACACCGTCTTCTGTACAAAACACACACATGACCACATGCTTTCTGGTGATTGTTGAAAACACATTGTGATATGGAGGTGTGTAAATACAGTTCATGCTTATTGTGCTAATGTCAGCGTCAGTGAATTTTTCTGCAACATCAACCACATCAGACCTTCTCCCGATAGGCACATTAAATGGCTTTTCCTCTTACCTTTAACCAGAACGGCTCTCCTCCTGTCTCAGTGGTCATTGTGTTGTTGTGGAATTTTGTGCTTGTGACGGGCCTCACATTCTTCAGCTCTTTGAACGAAATGACCTCCAGCCTTGACCAGCGTACCATGCAGGGCAGGAAGCAAAGTCTCTTCCATGCACAACTAAGAAGTCAGATTTTCCAGGCATGATTAATTTTGGCCCTGTTTGGCTAGCTATTGGTGTTGATTTCCTAGTCCAGCAGCATGCCACGCATACCTCAGTCCTCTAAAAGAGACGACCTCTAACCCACACCAGTGTCCCATGTCAGTTATGATGATGGAGACTAGACCTTCCTTCATGGTTGTGACTGCAAAAATCCAAATAATCAAAGAAAGCCTCAGATGATGACTATCAGTGAGGATCCTGTTAAAGTGGAAAAAATGCAAAACAAAGAAACATAGAAAGGTAAGAATGAGAGGGTTGTTTTCTTCATTGATGCACCTGGTTGATAAAGAAGCAGGAGGCAATTAAATCTGATTAATTGTAGTAGTTTCAGCTCATAACACATAATTACTGTCCCTTGGAGGTGTTCTGCTCTGTGTTCAGATGGTTTAGAAGTTGTACTGATGAGAAACGATGCGTCAGAAGAGTCATATTTCTCGTTTTGACCTTTTTGGTTGACCAGCATGACGTCGTCCTCCTACCACACTGTCCTCACAATGAAAGACCTGCTCGCTGTTTAAGTGCCAGTTGTGCTGAAACAGCCCTGCTTCATTGTCAGCCATTGAAACTGCAGAGTAGGAGCGAATTTGAAACTGAATGCGGCGCCTGAATCGGTGCAGCTGTGCTGTTTTTCTGTTCTTTGTCAGTCTGTACGTAACGGTTTGATGTGTGAATTGGCTTGTTTTGAAGATACTCAACTTGGCGAAATAATATCTGAAATATTAAAGCTCAGCTTGAAGGTTAACTTGTTGTAAGAACTACTCTTTAAAAAAAGTCTGCATACATCCTGTCCAATAATCTTGTAATCTCTTCAGGTTGGTCTCAAGCAGATTTTCTTTAAACATTGGCTGATTTATCATTTTTGGCCCTGACCATTATCGAATGGGTTGCTTTTTTACATTTATAAAAGAAAATGTCTACAAAAGAACAAATCTGTAGCTTGGTAGCTTCTTCAGAAAGGAAGTACAAAGAGAAATCTGAAGAAATCTTATAAAATGATGAGTTCAAATTTAGATTTTGGGGTTCAGAGGAGGTCAAACAGGTGAAGAAGCAGAGGGGTTCCAGTCAGAATGTAACCAGTGCTGTGGATCTTCTCAAATGAGATGGAATTACACATATACCAAGGACAATTCTATCTATCTATTTTCCACCTTAAAATACTTCCTAGAAATTGTTTAAATGGCTAAAATTTAACAATTATTTCAACCTGACATCGTTTTCAGACACTCTGGGATGCAATAAAACCATAAATGATCAAACAGACAGTTAAATAAGTCCTGAACTCGTTTTGTAAAACACGTTGAAGCTCAGCCCGAGGTGCATCTTTACGAGGGTATTAAAGTTCACCCACTGCTGTCGCACCTCTGAGCCAGGAAGGGAAGTAGTCACAGAGCTGAGTTGGTGAGTAGGTGGTTCGGCATCGCAGTCTTCCGTAAGCATGCATCGTTTGCAGGACGTTTCCAGCTCGGTGGATGTATTTGTGAGCTGGAGGTGGCTTGAAAAGGGCTCGTCTTCGCAGCTTCTTTTAGGCGGTTTAGCTTTTTGTTTGTCGTTTGGTAAAATAATCAGCCAGTCCTGATACAAATCCAAGTTCTCTGAACTCCAGTTCTCATCTTAATCATTGCCAAAACGTTCGGCTAAGGAGTCCAAATTGTGTTTTGCCATCAATAACCATTAAAGACAGAATAGTTAGCTAGCTGGATGGTCAATGTGTTGCTAAATAGCACAGATTGGAGGTTAGATGCTGATGTGTATTATATAATTTATTCTTTAACATGTTTATTGTTTTGATGTGAAGATGCTTCAGTTGTAGTTTTCTGCTCTGATTTAGACTCCTGATTTTCTAAAGGCCTGACTAATCCTAACCCTAATATGGAGCATTACTCAAAGTCAAAACATTCTTACAGAAAAGTGTTTAACGATCAGAAAGAAAACAAAAAACAAGAAAAAACTAGAGCTTTTTAAGTGCCTGATGTACCAGACACCAGTCAAACCGGTCAAGATGAAAATCTGCTGATTCAGATTACTCTTGAGCAACCGGTGCAGCCCTATTAGAAAAACAATATTCTAATTTTGGTTTACTCAGACTTTACGGTGTTATTATTTCCACCTGTACACTTTTAAAACTGTATCGAGTCGTGATATAATTTTAGGATATCAGCTGTAACTTTTTAAATAAAACAAAACAGCAGCGTCAGAAGAAAAGTTTGGGTTTAATTTGCTTTAAGTTGTCGTTGCAAAGCAAATGTTGACTTCACAGTGAAAGAAATTCTGTTTCAATACATCAATCTTCGAGATGTGGAGCACGAAAGAGGAGCGCCCTTCAGTCGGATGTGTTTTCAGTCCTGTTTTTATTTAAAGTATTTAAAATATCTATGAAACTGCATTGCTGTATCTAACACATCAACTTGGTTTCATATATTAAATCCATACCAGATTTTTGCTTTTGTTTCTGTGTAGGAGAAGACTGAATGAGATATTGTCTCTTGTGGTGTTTTTTTTATGGTCTTCCACTTGAAAATACTTGAGTTATTTCCATCCTAAAACAACCCAAAGTCTGCTACTTTCAGTCTAAACTAAATTTCTTGGAAAGTTTCTGAAATGGTGGATGCACAGTGATTTTTTGTTTTGTTTCTTAGATCAAGCCAAGAAAAAAAAAAACTGACTTTTCTTTTTTGTTTTCAAACATTGTGGTGAAGTCTTGTGAAACCCCACAGGAAGCAGTCATGCTCTGGTTTACCTATCTGGACCACATGTTTGTTTTTATATTTGCCTCTGCCCTACAGTTAATAAACCAACCATTTAAAACCCTGGAAATGTGAAGACTTTTTTTTTTTTTTTTTTTTACTGCTTTCAGAATGTCTTGTGAGTGGAGAAAAAAAAAGTTCATGTTAAAATTCGGCCTGAAAAGTATTCCTTTAATGTCATAAAACCACGTTCTTACCACTGAAATCAGCAGATGGACTGCTTTGAAGTCTTTCACACTGTTTCTTTCTTTCTTTCTTTTCTTTTTTAAGGAGATTATTCACGTCTGGCAAATGTGGGGGCAATGGAAAATAACCACAATCCCAGTTGAGGGAGCTCTGGCTTGGCCTGGATCAATTTTGATGGAAATGTAGCCCGCTTCCCATGTCTACAACGCTTCAGGGAGTTTTACTGTAGACCAGAGAGCTTACTGAGGCCGTACCTTTGCATGGCTAGGGTTGTGTATTCTGTGGACAAAGAACAACAATGAAGGAGAGGGTGTCTCGTGGAGATGGATGCTCCAGCCTGTGTGTGTTTTCTGTACGAGTGTTAGTGTTGGTTAGCATTAGCGTTAGCCTGCTCAGACTGGAAGAAGAGAAAACTAGAAAACTTGCATTTTCTGCAAAACAAGTGTGAATGCTGTGTGCTGAATGACTGATGAAAGCTGTTAATGAGGCTGAAACGGCAAAAAAATGTTGAACACTAGCTAACAGCTAAAAGAAGCAAAAAGGCCAGCTAAAAACCTAAAGTTAAAACTAGCCACAAGTTAAAGGTAACAAAAGTAGAAGCTAAGTCTTGCAAAAGGTTAGTTAAACGTGGCAGAATGGTATTTACAAGATAAAAGTAGCAAAACCCTAGCTAAAAGCAGCAAAAGGTTAGCTAAACACTAGCTAAATGTATCAAAATGTTAGTTGACAGCTAAAAGTAGCAAAGGGCTAGCTAAAAGCCTAAAGTTGCAAAATGCAAACCAAAGGTTTAAAGTAAAAGCTCAAAGTAGTTAAAGGCTAAACATAGCAGAATGGTGTCTAGAAGCTAAAGGTAACAAAACCCTAGCTAAAAGCAGCAAAAGGTTAGCTAAAAGCAGCTAAACACTAGCTAAATATAGTTAAAGGCTATCTAAATGTGGTAAGAGGTTTGCTGACAGCTAAAGGTAGGAAGAGGCTAGCTAAAATGCTAGTTAAACATAGCAGAATAGTATCTAGAAGCTAAATGTAGCCAAGCCTTAGCTAAAAAGAGCCAAAAGCTAGTTAAACATAGCAAAATCATATCTAGAAGCTAAAGGTTAGCTAAATGTAATTAAAGGCTAGGTAAATGTGGTAAAAGGTAGGAAGAGACTAACTAAAGTTTGCTAAATGCTAGTTAAATGTTACAGAATAGTATCTAAAAGCTAAAGGTAGTAAAACCCTTGCTAAAAGCAGCTAAAGTGTGGCTAAACACTAGCTAAATGTGGTAAAAGGTTAGCTGACAGCTGAAGGTAGGTAAATGTAGCAAAATGCTAGTTAAACATAGCAGAATAGTATCTGGAAGCTAAAGGTTGCACAACCATACTTAAAAGGAGCAAAATGTTAGCTAAAGGTAGCTAGCTGGAAGCTAAAAGTTGCACAATGGTTGCTAAAAACTAAAAGTAGCATTTAAAGAAACAGACACGATTTCTGAAGGAACTGCAGAGCTCTCAGTGAATTTCTATCAGGATAATATTTAAAAAATTCAATATTTTGTAAAGTCTTGAAGTTGCAAAAGTCATGGCACCCATTTCCCAAAGCAGCTGAACATATGGCCTTTCTCCCACCTATGAGTCTGTCCTTAATTTACAATTAAAACACCTTTTTTTTAAACTACGTACCAGTTTGTTTTGATTCAGGAGGTCAACGGCAGCCTTGTTGCTCTTAAACATTTATTGTGAGGTCGGATGTTGTGTTGTCCTGTGCTCGTTGTTAGCACTGTGTGCCTCAGCAGGAATGCTGTGTGGATGCAGGCGGTATTGATGTGCACTGCAGTGTGGTGGTTTGGCTTATGTGGGCGGTGTGTGCTTCACCGCTCCAGGTCAACGCAGAATGCTCTCAGAACATCTGATACTCTTGCTCATCCATTTCCATTTGCTCCTGAGCTTTCTCTGTCCTCACCAACACGTCTGAGCTCAGAGAAACCGTCTGTAGTTTGAGAACACGAAGGGATCAAGGTCAAACGCTTGTCTCAATTAAACAGGTTTAATTGCAGTATAATTAGTACAGGGGCACGAATTGTGTTAGTGTTTATTTTTAGGCGGTGACCTTGCCAACAACCCCATTTTGTAGTTGTGTATGTTTCTTTGTTGTTAAACCAGAATGTACTCGGAGTTGTTTTTATGACATAGACTAATTATGCAATTGTTTTTGTTCAAGTTTGTTTTTCCCAGTTCTTGCACACTTGTACTAATAAATACACTAACGCTTTAATCCACAATACCGAGACATGAACTAGAGTTGAACAAACTATTAATTTAAACTTTTTCTAATTCACAGCAGAAAGGTCCAAGCTACAAGTGCGAAGTTCTAGTGCCATCCGAAGGGCGTCTTCTTTGGACGCCATCACAGGACCGTACCTGACGGGCCAGTGGCCCCGGGACTCCCATGGACCCTACCCCTCCTGTATGAAAGACAAAGCCACGCAGGTAAATATCATTCAGAGCACCTAATGGTAGATTTATTTTTATTATCGCCTTTAAAGGCACATGATCATGTGTCTTTGCCTTTAGCAAAATAATCCCATGAACCACTGGACGGACTTTAATGAAACTAAAATTAATCACTTGACATGCATCTAGAGCTGCTTAACTGTTTGAGTAAACCGGATTGAAGATGGCTGCCACAGCTAATTGACCTTAGCAATTTTGGGATTTCTTTCCAATATACAGTACAGGCCCTTTGCAGCTCTTAACTGGAGAAGGAGCGTTTGGGAAAATAAAATCTTCAGAAATATGACCCAGTTGAATGAAACGGGTCATTCAGGAGGAAAAGTGAGATAAATCTTTTTGCACAATAACATCTGTCAGAAGTAATGCGATAATCATTTGCCGACTGTCTTTCGCTCTGTGCGCTTTATGAGTTGAAGTTGGTTAAAAGTTTTCCTGAAGGTGTATCTGATATTATCATTATTTGTCCATAATGGCTGTTTGTTCTCCCTTCACCGATCCCATGTAAAATGATTCCACTTTAGATTGCCAGAAATAGGTATTAGTTTCTAATAATGTGGTTGTTGAATACCAAAGACTGCTGCACCAATCTGGTGGATGGCAGTGGAGTCAGTTCAGGTCTTACAGCTTTGAAATTCTATCACTGCATCAATATTTTCAAATTCAACACCATGTTTGGGTTTTACGTTTAGCCTGACCACAGTATTACTGGTTAGCAGCCCATACATAATTATCCGTGATTCCCGCTGTGCGGTTTTATTCAAATAGCTTAATTTTTGTCTGGTGGGGGGTTTGCGGTGGTTTGCAGTTATGAATGAATATTGAATATGTATGATTTTGACGAGAGCAGCTCTCCTCGTTGCTAACAGAAGCCTTTCATGTGACTGAATGAAGACCGCCAAGTCTAATTTACATGGGCTTCATCCCTTTACCCCTCGTTTGCTTTGAGTTTCTTTGTTTGTGGGCCGAGGAAGTGGCAAGGGGGGCCTTGTGAGATTTCTTGAAGAGGCTGTGTGGAAAGTAAACACCTCTAATTACAGGGTTCCTGTGTAGATCTGGAAAGTATGAAAAATCAGTTTGATAATTACTGTAGCCTGGAAAATGTTAAAGACACAAAACCATCTGGGGACGTAAATGCTGTTATCTTACGTACTTAATGTTTTCTTTGGCCTGTCCTGGTGAAATGGCTTCAGCCTCGTTTCCAGCTACAGCTTGTGAAAATCTGAACGAATGCTGATAAATTTGAAGAAACTTGTGTGTTTTAAAGAGGGTAAGGTTTTGATGGGAAACATTTGGCTGTGTTGAATTATTGTAAAAGATTGTGACACACTTAACAGTCCTTGAGCGTTTAAATGCTCCCCTAAGGACAGTCAGAGACCACTTCCTGTTAACAAGTTACGCCTGAGCCCTGCTCTTTTCATAAGACAACAGCAGAAAGCAGCAGACAAAAGGTCCCTGGTCTCTTTTGTTTTGTATTGCATAAGTTCAAGACGTCCTCTCCTTTGAGCTGTAACACAACTCCACATGGAGGTGAAGTTGTTTGCACCTGTCCCCGAGGCGAGGAGAGGAGAAATCCCACTGCTTACCACCTGGCCCTCATGGCTGCCTGCCTTTTGTGTGGGAGTTGAGAAGCAGAGGGTCCATACATATGCTAATCGCTGTTCCAGGATCGGTCTGCAGGCCCTAGGCCCCGTGGTTACAGAACACAGAGTATATCTGCATGAAGATTAAGACCCTGACACACCGAGAACGAGCGCACACACACGGAGGCAGACGGATCAAACGGTTTGTTGCCTCGTGCTCTCATTTTAACGCACAGATCGTAGATGTATGACTGCTCTGTTCCTTCAAACATTGTAAATATAAATGCTCCCTCTTAAAATCTGCGTGCATTTCTTTGTGCTTGGATTTAATAAGACTCTGCCACAGCGATGTGATTTGGATCGGCCCATTGCAGCACCCTGTTCTGCATGTTTTATTTTCCTCCCGCCGCTCTGTTGTTTTCGAAATTGATCTCCTGTTCATGACTAGCGACTACGATAAAGACAAGTCAGTGACAGAGAAACTGTGGCTGCAAATCAAGCCCAGATCAGCCTTCCACCACCATGCTTTTCTCCAAATGTGCAGTTCTGGTTGGAGGTAAATATGCCGATGGTAGCGTCATCTGTTCAAAAGATTTATAGTTTCAGATTAAACCTTGCGTACATAAGATGTGCTGCCATTTTTTAAGATGGAAGATGCTGTTTCTGTCTCTGAGAAGCCTTCCAAACAAGCTGTGATTAAGTTTTTTTTATGATTAAGCTGTCAAAGTCTAACACCTAGCATGCTAACTCTGCTGCTAACTCTCAGCATCACACCGTCTGACCTCCAGGTGAACCTGCTGGGATGTCCACTCCTGCCTTTAGATATTTTCCACTTGTGAATAATCTTTCTCTCTGTAAAGTGATGGACTCCACATAGTTTGGAAAAAGGCCTTTATTCCTTCTCGGATTGTAAAAGTTCCCTCCGTTAATGCTCACCTGTAGCTTCAGAGCTGCTGACATAGAGGCGGTCACATCAGTGATGGTCGGTCCGTTACTGGCTTTGATTAGCAATACTTGGCTGCTTCATGCTCTACTAATTCACTAATTGTATATTACACACTTGTTTTACATTTTAGCTTTGTTTTTGTTAAGGATTTGAAATATGTCGAGCACTCTTCTGATGTTTTATTTAGAACCAGATAACTTTAGAAGCATAAAACCTTACATTTAATAGGTTTAACATGTTTTATAACCATCATTGTACAAAATAGGAAAGAACTAATCATCCATCAGTTGTTAATTTGAAAAGCAGAATGGAAAGCAAACAATTGACAGTTGTGTTATTTTGCTTTTTGACTAACAGCATCTGAGAAAGTTAAAGATGGTCGGCTTTTTATCGTTGTTAAAAGCAGCCAGACAGCCAAGTTTTGAGGTGTGTCAGGATCCTAAAACTTCTCATTATGTAATCTGATATATCTTGAAGATTATTGCACAAAAAGTACCAAATGGTAGATATTTATCCCACTTTCAGGAATGCCCAGTGAGTCTCAGGCATTCAGAAGATAACAGATGCAGAAAGTCGTCCGAATCCGACTGCATGCTCTCCTCGTCTCTACAACCAGGCAAATGATAGCAGGGGTGCTCTGCACGCATGTCCCAGCGTGCAATCTAAACAAAACAGCACAAATTCCACCGCAGTTCTATTGAAGCCCAGTCATTATTTCCTGCTTTGGAACAGAGCTGGATTCTTGAGGATGTTGCCTGCATGTAACCCTTTGGGTGGGAATCACAATAGGAAGCAAGCTGCAGGCAATGGGTTTTATCTCCGCAGCGTTACATTATCAGGCTCAGCACCTGGCATGCCTGTCAGTTCACAAAGCACACAACTCAGACTGGAGCTTCAAGAAGAAAAGCTCTATAAAAAGGCCTCTGAGGTAAATAAAGGTGGGTGTTTGTGTTAACGGTTTTTGGAAACGGAACGGGAGTCAACACAGAAAGATTAGATTATAAATTTTGATAAAAACAATTTTGACACTGTCACCTTTTGTGTGCGGTTCCAAAGCTTGGATTAATTTGACATGTTTTTTAGTTCTTGTCTGTGTGAAAAAGGTTTCTGGGAATGAGCTTACTGTACACAAACTGATATTTATTTAAATACAGGTTAAAATGCAAACGATGGAGACACTGAAGCCTCAGGCTAAAGTCTAACATCCAGTAGCATCGTATTGACTGTTGAACCTCTTCTTCTAAACTGTCCTAACTTTCAACAGAGACGCGTTTGCTGCCGCTAAAATAAACCGACGTGAAATTAAAGATTTGTTAAATACCTGGAATGAGTGGTACTGTGATAAATGGAGGAATGCATATCACCCGCCACCTTTAACGCCAGGTTTTAAGACTCTGAATATCTTATTCTGAGAAATCACAGCACTGTTGGTTAAACCTTTAAAATAACATTAAGAGAAAACTCATCCCTCTAATGACTCTCAGCTACTACCACACCAAATATTAGAACAATATTTGTAAAACTGACTCAACTGTAAGTCAGCTGGCTGTGGTGGCCATCTTGAGCTGGGTTGACTCCACGACGTACACCCAAAGATCATTTCCTGAAACTTTCATTAAAACTCATGCAGAAGTTCATGAGATATTTTGCTAACAGACACACAAGAGTTTGCTCCGAATCGGTAACGACAACATTTTAAACAAGGATCTTCTGCAGTCTGTTGGGGATCAGTCTCAGCTACTACCACACCAAACCTTAGGTCAATATTTGTTGAATTAATTGATTTATAGCATTTTTTGTTGCTTGCTAATATCTATTAGTTATTCCTAATAAAATATCTTCTTTTAGTACCTGTGCTACACTTATTGGTATACTATTTTTAAACAAATTGGGATTTTTGTTTCAATCTTTAAGTTAAATGTTATGTTTTTTTGTGCTGCTAAAAGCTTTTCTCTAACAGTAGCAAGAGGATTGTTCATTTAGCATGAATGAATGAATACTTCACAGCAGCAGTCGTAAAACAACATCAGAAATGCCATTCAGTAACAAGATGAGCTGTGAAAGTGTCAGATGGAAATATCTGAAAAAAGTAAAACGGGAATTTTCCACAGCAGCCAAGTCCAAAACGTCCCTTTTCTATCAATCTGCATTCTGTAAAAACAGATTCAGCTCCAACGTTTGGCCAAGGCTTCGAACGCCACACGTAACTCCATGGGTCATGAACGAAATGTTAATGCTAAAGGCTAGTTACACATCTGCCATTTAGCGTGGCCGAGCACAGTGGACCCTTTTTAACGGGAGCACAAGAAACCGTTTAATGTGTCCTTTTTCTGGTGGAACCGGTGCCAGAAAACCGACTCAGAGCTCCACGGGTGTTCCTCATTATTCACAGTGTAATATTCCATATCATAGGGGAAAGGTTTCTGCCTTCGAGGGAACAGACGCTTTTGTTAGCGTGGAACCGAACACAAAGCAGACTGAAGATGCTGACATTTAGGGTGGTTTGTACTATAAAACATTGTATGTTCTTAGACCGGAGGCGCTGTCGATCGGCGTAATCAGGGGGGGGGAAGTATGTGGTTTCAAACAACCCTATGAAACATCCTCAGCCTGTTTCTGTTTTTGCATTCATTTACATAACTTAACCACTGCCTTGTCTCTGCAGCGGAGGTCTAAAAGACAACTTTTGTGAGACAGAACCGCCTCTGTGCTCTTTGAGAGGAAATATTTTGTATATCAGCCGTTTTCCTTTTACTGATTTACAAAGTTTGTGACATGAATTTTGCTTAACGACCACAGAGATGCATTCAGACTAAATAAGGTTTGGTCTGTTGAGTAATTTGTGGATTTTAGAAGGAAACAAAGACGGAAACTTTGCTCACAGTCTTATGAAATGCCACCTGTATTTAACAGGTGTAGGTGTCATTTCGTTCTGAGCTTCGCCTTCAATAACGACTGTTGAAGTTTGTTATGAAGTCGTTGCAGTTTTTTGCATGTTGCATGTTTGTTTACAGACAGCTGAGACAGTTTAAGGCCTCGCAGCAGATAGATTTGTCCTAAACCAGCTCAGTAACGGAAGAAAAGATTGTCTTTCCTGTTGATTGTAGCTCTTTCCTCCGGGGTGGTATCCCATGGCTGTTGTCCTCATATTTATTGATTCCAGGTTTACAGCACTGGTTAACTCCTTCCACCCGTTCTGTTTTTACTCGGCTGCTTTTCTAACTTTATTGAACTTTTACGGCAAGCCAATAAAACCGCTGAAGGAGAAGTTTACACACTCACTTTTAAAGACTGAAAGTTTGATTTTTTTTAATGAAGTAAAAATAACTGTGTGGTTCTGGAGCGAGCAAAACCTTTAAATTTTTAATTTTGTTTAATTTGCTGTTGTCTACATAATTAATCATTAGTTTTCAAAATAAATGGATTCACAGAAAACAAGCTCTTGTTTACTATTATTCCATGTATGTCAGTGAACTGTTGCTAAAGGTGTCTGCCGGGCAATATTTGTGTAAATGAGTAGTGTTTAGTGTTAGAATGGATGGAAACGCGTCGTCTTTTTCCTCGTTTTCATCCATATACTTTTAGAAACTCGTGTTCGTTAAAGGCACCTCAGTTTATTTTAGGAGAGAAATTCTCTGTTTGGGATTTTGCACTGAGTATTTTGATCTACACTGCAGGATAAAACGGTTTGCATTCAAACAAGAATATGATGATCAAAACGCTGACAGTGACATCAGATTCTGTGGCAGAGGAAGTCCGTCATGCATCACATGTCATATTTTCCAGCTTTCTTCAGAGTTTAACTTTGTTTTTGGTCTTTTTGTAAAGTGTGGGATTGTTGGGATCACTGCAGTTTCCAGCGACTAAGATCGGGTTCACAGTGCAGGTCTTAATGCTCGATGTGGTCTTTAACGTTGCATTTTAAATGTGACCTCCATCAGACTCAGATTCCTGAAATGACCCGCATGTGTAGAAGAAGAAATGAGTTTACTGAAGTTGCTGTCCAGTCGGGGGCCAGCTAGACATCCAAACAGTGAAAGATAAAATGAAGATGGAGAAGAAAAAGTGCTAAAAAAGAGTTAACGATGATCTTTTTTTGGAGCTGTGGCTGCTTCCTCTGTGCAGAGATGTGTGGATGGAGAGTCGGAGCCGAAAGTGGAGGGACGTTCACACTGCGGGCGCTTTGAAAAACAGCAGATATGCGTCTGATTCAGTACCAGATACAGAAAAGACCTGTTTGATTTGTCACGTCCACACCGCCAAGAAATAAAACAGATCAGAACTGGGTTGCGTTTGTCTGCAGTGTGAACGCAGCTCCTTCACAATAAAAGCTGCAGCAGACTTTTCCGAGTCAGGTGGAAACTTGGCCATCACTCCGTCGATACTCCTCTGTTCGCAGCGGCAGCGAACACCGGCTGTTTTCTGTTTTTAACGTTCACAGCTTGTCATTTTTCCCTTTAACTGAAAAGCCGAAATACTTCGATTTGGCACTTTAAAGTTCCGCCTTTGTGTTCCTCAGTAAGACGTTATTAACATTAAATAATAATAATTTTGTTGATATTTTAAAATAAAATCATAGACTAACTAGAAACTAGATTGTTTCCCTCACCCCCACCTGGGATTTGTTTTCTGCTCATATTAATAACAGGGTTGTGTTTTTGTGTTGCAGACGCCGGGTGTCTGGACGGACGAAGGAGCAGAACTGGGCGGTCCTCACCAGCGTTCAGCCTCCTGGGGGAGCGCCGACCACCTGAAAGAGGTACTTTGACCCGTCCCAGCCTCCGCTCTGCCGTCTCACGACAAACGCGGTAAAATGTGGCGTGCTGTCACAACGCCACGACGGGCCGGGCCGGGACAGAAAATAATGCATTTGTCATTTTTGAGGTTTTTGAGTCTTTTAAAGTATGTTTTTATTTGTGGAGAGTCTGAGGTCGGCCTAAATATTACTCTCCTTAAAGTTGGTTTCCACTCCTGTCTATCTGCTGGGTTTGGCGGGCCGACCAGCCGACCACATGGACTCCATGTCTCCAAACCACAGTCTAAATTTATCCTCCCCCTCCTCTGTTCACCATGTGCATCTTATTATGGGCTGTTGTTTTTCAGAGACGCTGCAGAAGCTTCCCTGAAGGGTGAACAGACGTGTTTTTGCAGCTTGGATAAATTTAGAGGAACTCTAACCTTTTTGAACTCCCTGATGGAGCGATTTTAGATAAATGCGCGTCTTTAAATGTGACACAGCTACAGAGAGTTAAAACTTACCTGTGCTTGGTGGAAACGGTCAGTGTTTATGGTGAAGAGGCAGAGACTTTTAGTTACAAACGGCCTCAGCTGTTTCAGAAAACGTTTATTTTCTCAGCTTCAGCTTCTGATAGTTGGATCCAAATTCCATCGGCCACGTTTAACTTCATCAAATCTAAAAAAATTAACATTTTCTGCTAAAATTCAGTTAACTCTGATTACTGAACGACTGCTGAACTTCGTTAGGGCAGCTGAAAATGAGCTGATGATTATAAGAACCAGAACCAGAGCTAAAATTAGCAGAACAGCTGCTACATCTAGTAAGACAGCAGCTGAAAGCTAAAAACAGTCAAACAGCAGCTGAAAGCTAAAAACAGTCAAA
>NC_051445.1:2854840-2857099 GCF_001649575.2 Kryptolebias marmoratus
GCTGAAAGCTAAAAACTGTAAAGCAGCAGCTGAAAGCTAAAAACTGTAAAGCAGCAGCTGAAAGCTAAAAACTGTAAAGCAGCTGCTGAAAGCTAAAAACAGTAAAGCAGCAGCTGAAAGCTAAAAACAGTAAAACAGCAGCTGAAAGTTAAATCTAGTAAAACAGTAGCTAAAAGCTAAAATTAGAAACAGCAGCTAAACTTAGCAGAGCTGTAGCTAAAAGCTAAGAATGAAGCATATATGTTGGTGCAGATTTCAGCTGAAGATTTCTTTGCATTTCTGTAAAAATGTAGACAAAGTTAAATAATTCAAAAAGCATAAAAGGTCCGAGAACCAAACGTCACAGCTGTAATGTCCTGAAGGAGCTGAACTTTCTGATACATGAATGGTTAAAACAGCCGAAACAGCAGAAAGTGAGAGGAGAGCAGCCGCGTGCAGCGTTCGCAGCACAGCCAGGAAGGGAGCTCCGGGGCTGCCTGGACTTGTCATTATCTCCGTCTGCCGTCTGCCGGCTTCACGTGTGGGAGGACATGTATGAAAAGAGCTGCGCTGCCAAGAGTTCGAGATCTGCACCGAAGAACCACACCTTTGTCTGCACAGCGCAGCCGCGGCTGTTAGTCTTACAAAGACTGTCCTGTTTACAAGGCCAGATGTAGCAACACCCATCCACCGAACGGGTTTCATCATCAGGCATGCAACGCTGCTCGTTGCCCCAAACTCGCTTCCTGCAACTTCCAGCTTCGTTCTGTTAATAAATCTTCTCTGCCGTGTAAGATGGGAAATCTTACAATATAATAAAAAGGCAAACAGTGTGTGTCTGTCTGTAAGCAAAATATCTCAAGAACCACTGGAGGAATTTTAATAAGATGCCTGCAACTGATTAGCTTTTGGAATCAGTCCAATTCAAATTGCCACCACAGCTAATCAACATTAGCCAACAGAAATGGCTGTAACTCAGTCAGTTATGCAAACATTGAGCTAATATTTGATGCTTTTTGTTATTTTACTAAAAGGCAGCGAGTAATTTCACCACAAAAATCAACGAAACATTCAAAGATACAGTAAATATTCTATATTTGTAAATTCACCTTTATATTAGGTCCTTTCTGGACCAAATCTAAACAGAAAGGAAGTTTTGTTTTTTTTACCGTCCTGTTGCTGTAAATTTCATTGTGAGCTGTCGTTTTACAACATGGTTGTTATTTTTTTCTTTCAGCAGATTGCTAAGCTGAGGCTGCAGCTGCAGCGCAGCAAACAGGTCACCCGGCAGAGCAAAGACCGGGAGCAGATCTCACTGCAGCTGCCGCAGCCGGCGCCGCACGCTGCTGCAGGCCAACCACAGGTGAGTTCCTCCTGTCAGCGAGCCGCCGCCGCCGTGAAAACATGACGATTTTACCCAGGCTGTAGCGATGTGAGATAAGAAAACTGTTCATCAAGTTAACGTTCTGCACCATGAAACTCAAATATCTGCAAGTTATCATCGAGCAAACCTACGTGATCATATTAAAATGTTACACAATCTGTCCTGCACTAAGCAGGCATCGCTAATCGTCTTCTTTGTGGTCAGTCATGATGAAGGTAGGCAGAAAAACAGGGACGTGTCTGGACATGTCCTTTTCTGTCCCTGTTTGCTGTTCATTCATTAACAGATCCCTCAGAATGGAGCCTCTGCACAGCTGTAAGACAAATAAAACTGCAGTATCACACATATTTTGAAGGCGCTCGTTGCAAACTGTGAACTGAGAAACAACAATTAACCTGAGTCACAGGATGGACCTTCATCAGGCCGGCTGTAGGTAAACAAACATGGCCGAATCAGACAAGCGTAGGATCTGGGAGGAGAAGAAGTGAATCTGCTGCGAAATGAGAAACAATCAGGCATAAATCTCAGGGATCAGGAGGGCGGCGGAGCGCCGTAAAGACGGAGCTCGGCTTTAAAACTCCACCGGTTCTGTTCATTATCTGCATAAATTTATTATTATTTAACAAATCTGAGTTAAATATGTACAGACTTGTCCAAACGGTTGGACGTCTCCTCTGTAGACGTCCCCATTGTTGACCTGCTTTCAGTCACTTCGGCTGTTTTCTGTAGGTCAACAAAGACACGTGGTAGATGGGACACGCTGACAATCCATCCGTCCATTTTCTTTACCCGCTTCTCCTTTACGGGTCGTGGGGACCTGGAAAGAGAATAAACGAGAGGCGGGGGACACCCTGGACAGGTCGCAAGTCCATCGCAGGGATACATGGAGACAAACG
>NC_051445.1:2861336-2864488 GCF_001649575.2 Kryptolebias marmoratus
CGCAAGTCCTTCGCAGGGACACATAGAGACAAACGAGACAAACAACCAATCACGCTCTCTCTCACACCTCGGGGATAATTTCGAGTCACCAGTTTTCGGTGTGTGGGAGGAAACCAGAGGAGACAGAACAGACGTTAACAATCTGTACGGGAAAAAAAAGTCCAGATTTAATTTCTGACTTCAGGAGATTTAAATTTCTTTTGGCTGCTCTTCGTCTGCAGTGAGCGTCAGGAAATACTCGGCAGAGGAAGGAATGATTTGTGTTTGAGTACAAATCATTTGATTTTTTTTTTTAACCTTTTTTTTTGTTTTTTCCTTTAATCTTGTCTTTCCAGCACAAAGGAACATCATCATCTTTGATGACCATCCCGCTGACTAAGTCCCTCATATGTCGGGTGCCAAGCAGTGTTGAAGCGATCAACCGTGAGCTGGAAAATGTGTTCATCAGGGACGACTGGGAGCACAACATGCAGGTACAAACGTGCGCACGCACCGCCGCTAGAGCTACGTTTGTTTCCCTAAAGTCACTGAAAAACTGTTAAACTGCAGATTTCTGCTATAAGTGTCTGACTGAATAAATGTCACAGAGTTGGGGAGAAAAAATTGGATTTGAGAAATTATAAAAGATCATTTATCGGTGTCTCTGTTTGTCTCAGTTGCTGCTTAACATAAATATTAGCAGCAGGTTTAACAGATTCAGCAATAAGAAACACAAAAACAAAGATTAGTTTAATAATTTTAGTCCAAACCAAACGTCATACTAATAACTATAAATGAAAATAACATGTTTAATTTATTACACATTAAAGTGATTTCCTACATGGATCTTCTCTCTGAATTATAATTCAGCTGCTTGGGGGTGAAGAGGACAGTAAATCTGCTCTGATATGAGGTTGTAAACCTTGGCAGAGCTGTGAGGATCCACACACACACACACACACACACACCTACAGATTTACAGCATTCTGCCGTGGAAAGCAGAACACGACTCCCATCATCTCCTCGTTAGATTCTCTACTTGCCCTTTTAGAGGCCAATCAGAGGGAACTTTACTCAAACAACCAATCATCCTGGGGAGGGATTATCGTTGAGTAATGAGCGTTAACGTGACCCCCCGCCTCACAGGCCATGGAGGTGGCGGACGGCCGCCGTGCCCCCTTCCCTCCTCATCGCCACAGCGGGGACACGCGTGACACGGACACTCAGGCGCCCTCGAGCGGCAAGTCGAGCCCGTCTCCCCGCCCCTGCAGCGCCGATCACCTCCACTCCCCCGATGGAAGTCCCTGTTCTGCTGAGGAAATCGATAAAGGTTCGTTTCGCAGTTTTGACCTCGCTCTCCAGCTTCTGGAGCATCACTGGAATTATAATACGGAAAATGAAGGAGGAGGGAATGTGCAGATTAATATTCCCAGTGACATAAAGTGTAGAAATATGTATTAATAACTAGATTTATTTAAAATGTAGACATGCTCCACACTAACATTTAGAGCTGTTTTAGTAGCTTTTATTTTAATTATGTTAATACAGATGGGTATGAATCTAACAGACAAAGAGACCCGTGAAAAGCGAGCACAACTCGTCACATCTGAGCCGGTGGTGCTGGTTTCCATCACCACATTTAAGGCCTTAATCTGAGCATCTTTTTGCTCCGGATAAAAGACGGTTCTGCATCTGAACCTGCAGCTTTTTAAAGGCTGGAGTCATCACAAGAAACGCGTCTTTAAGAAATGGTGCCTATTTGGGGGGGAGAAGAAGAAGAAATGAGATAAATGATGCAGATACTGAAGGTGTGACTGTTCAAGACTAGTTGGTGACTCGAAATTGCATGAAGATAGCTTTTCTGTCGCAGTTTCTCCGAATTCTCAGTATTTGCGAAAAACAGTCTGTGCAGCCGTGTTCTCTGAGGCTAAATTTTACAAAATCACAGCCTATTTTTTTGTGTGCACGGCTTGCAGTGATTCCCAACCCTGGTCCTGGAGGTCCACCCATCCTGCAGGGTTTCATTGTTTCTCTGCTCTTAGCAGCTCTTCAGGTTCTGCAGAAGCCTGTTAATCGAAGAAGAGAAACAGCTAAAACCTGCAGGATCATGTTCCTCCAGGGTTGGTGCACGTTGTTTCAGTGTCCACCTCCACTTTCCTCGACCCGCTTTGACTGTCCCCAATGATTGATTTAATTTACTGGAGTACACTGAAGATGGGCAGATTTGGACCAGTTTTATTTATTGTTCATCTTCGGTGTGGTTTTTAGACCTGGATATTCAGGGTTGTAGTCTGGAGTGTTTTCTGTCACAGAGGAGCTCATCTGAAGGTGTCAAAATGGCGCTCTAGTTCTCTAAAAGCAAATTAAGAAGGGCTCGAGATGCCTGCATCAGCTCGGCAGTACGATGGATCAGTGATTAGCACTGCTGCCTCACAGCAAGAAGGTCCAGGGTTCAAGCCCTGGGTTCGACCTGGAGTCTTTCTCGTGTTTGCGTGGGTCAGGATGTCTTCAGGCCTCCCAGGAAAAAAGAGATCTGTGGTCTCAGTGGGACCTGCCTGGTTAAATAAAGGTTAATAAAAAAACAACGACACAGTTGGAACTCGTGTGAGGAAACGGACAACCCTCATGAACGTTTTGAGACATTTTGTTCACCAGCTCCTCTCCTTCAGCTGCAGCCCAGTGAGCTGCTAACTTTACTTGAATGACCAAAACGTTCCTTTTTTCCACCGTTCCTCACTGCTCTGTTGTTTTCTTCCATCCAGACAGTGTCTGCAGTTCTCCTCTCCCCAAGTTCGCCCCTTCTCCCAAACCTAACAACAGCTACATGTTCAAACGGGAACCTCCGGAGGGATGTGAGAAGGTCAAAGTGTTCGACGAGTTTGTGTAAGTAATTGCACTAAATCAACCATTATACAGACCCTCCAGGATTTTGCGATGTTGCGATCGCAACTATTAACGCAAAATCAAGCAAACCCCGCGCAACTTTGTCCAAAACGCCGCAACTTTCCTGCAACTTTAACCCAATATTTATTGTTTCTAAAGTGATTCGCCACCGTTTCTGCGGTCTAGTCTCTTCTTTGTGGGTTTATGTAGCGTGGAATACAAAATAACCCCAAATAACTCAGGAAGAAGACACGTGACGTCACTTCCTGTTAACGTCAGAATGCCGGGAG
>NC_051445.1:2864602-2919295 GCF_001649575.2 Kryptolebias marmoratus
ATAAACGCATCGACAAACACTTTGTGTCTGCAAAACATGTGAGGAGAGCTGCAGACCAGGGACAATCCAGAAATGCTCATGAATGTCAGTTTAGAAGCTATCAAAGTTCTCAAATAAAGCAGCTTTTGAGAATGTCAATGTTTGTTGGGAATTATCTTACAAAACTAGGAAGGATTTTTGGTTTATATGTTAAAAGTTATGGTTGTTTATTGATTTAGTAAAAAAAAAATTGCAACTTTTAGGAAAATGCCCCGCGAAATCAGGCATTTTAGCTGCAACAATCACAAACAATGCCCACGAAATCCTGGAGGAAACCGATGGGGAAAAATAACAAGTTTGATTCTGTCCAATAATGCAAATTTGATGTGTGTAGAGACGGTTACAAACACTGCAGCTGTACATTACCATCCCATCCCAGTTTATTTCTAAAGCACTTAAAAAACAACCTAACAGCTGACCAAAACAGCGTTAGAAAGAGCAGCAATAAAACAACAAAATGGTTATAAAGTGACATAAAGGAGCTACAGAAAATGTTAAAATAGTGCAGGTTAAAAAGGTAAAGATTAAGACGCAGACGTTATCGCTCTGGGTTAAAAAAGTGTTGGATTTTTTTGCCTGACCTGCAGCTCGATCTGAGTGGAAAACTAATAAAAAACCAAACGTCTGAGCGCAGCTTGTTGTTTTTCAGGTCTGGCACCTCAAAGGGCTTCCCTCTCTTCTCGTGCCCCGACAAAAACAAGGTGAACTTCATTCCCAGGGGCTCGGCCTTCTGCCCCGTCAAACTCCTCTGCTCCTCCCTGTTCTCCCCCATCTCCCCCATCTCCTCCGTCAGCGGCAGCAGCCTGGGCGCCCAGCTGAGCCCGGCTCTGCCCGCGGCGCCGGCAGCTGCCTTCTCGGCCTTCGCCGACCCGAGCGGCGGCACAGAAAGCCAGAACTCGGACGCCGATGTAGGGAGGGACGGCTCGGCACAAGCACTCCTCACCAGCTAGTCCTCAGGGATTCAGGGCCAAACCATCTACCAATAAAGCATTGTACTAGAAGGTGGTTTAGAATAAAACGTAAAAACACAAATAAAACAAAAAAAGTTGCACTCCGATAATCCTAACGTTAGCCAGCAGGGAGTGCCCAAGGTCTGTGAGGATGATGGTACCAGCATTTCTGCTCAAGCCCGAGGTTAGTTCCTGATGTTTTCTGAGTAATACTTGATGGTTTGGGCATCGTGGCCGACCTTGGGCACCGCCTCTCCACCCGTCACTAACCTAGCCTTCTCCTCGGCAGAAATATATTCGCTTTTTTTGCGCGACAATTACAACCGACTGCTCAAATGATCGTTCTGCGTAGTGTTGGTAAGTTATCACGATGAAACGAGAAAAGGAAAAAGCGCGTTGTTGTCATGTTCTTCAGTCGGCTCTGTGTTCATGAAGTGTTTAAATAATTTAACGTCTTAAAGACAGAACGCTTCGGCTCACAGGGTACAGGGCTTTTTCAGTTTTATTTCATATTTGTTTGAATGTATTTGTACCCCTGATCTCTGAGAAAACAGCAGTTTGACGAGGCGACACCGTCGACGTGCATCGTAACACGGAACCGCGTCCTGCCCCTCCTCCTCGCAAACGAACGGGACTCTTCCCCGATTAAAAACCTGATAATTGTTTCAGATCGGGTTGATTCGCTCGGCTTCATGTTCAGATATTCATTTTTCTAATAGTGTGAGTTGTAATTACTCATTAAAAAAAAAAAAAGGTCATGTGGCCCCATGTGGGGCAGGTTGTAGGCGGGGCTTAAAGCTCCACCTCACGCAGACGCCGGTCCCATAACTTTAAACATGGCAGCTTCTGTAAAATGGTTCCTGCTGTTCTAACGCACGTCGACGGGCAGAACCCGGGGACGCTCAGCATCAGATGCAAACATTCAGAGACCAAGTGACCAATCAGGAAGCACATTCTGCCCCGCCCTCCCCCACGGCAATATCTCAGGTTGTTGGACTGTACTTGCTGTGACCATGTTACCTTTCACCAGTGTTCACATCCTTCTTTCAGTCACCTTTCCGTCTCTTTTGCCTAAAAGGGGAAGTTTATTTTTTATTTTCCAGACTGAACCCTTTAATGATGTTGCAGATTGTGACTTTGGACGGGAGTTTCAGGTGCTACGACACATTCCAGAGCTTGCTGTTGGCTCGGCCAGCATAAAATTATTATTTCACAATAATATATATCATTTATCCCCCCCTTCCCTCCTTTTTTTGTGAGATACACCAAAGCAAAACAGAAGGGCGACAGGAGGGCCGTGTTCGGGACACAAGGTTGTTTTATTTTTGTTTGTTTGTTGCAGACTGTTTGTGTTTGTGTTGCCTTTCAGCAGCTCGGTGATGTTGTAAACACGCAGGCCCAAGCACTTATCGCAGAGGAAAAGATAATCACTATTTTGTGCTGTTGACAAGTTTGTTAATTAAAACAATCATAAGAATGTGCAATTGATTTTTGTCTTGACGTAAAACGACACACACACACACACACACACACCAGGAACAGATGAGACACTTAATGGTCCCTGCTGATTTGTTTCCAAAGAAACGAAACAAAAAGGCTGATTCGTGTTAATTTAAGCGCCTGTTTTACGTGTTTGTGCAGCACACGGACACAAACACTCGTACGAACTCTGAGTTTATTCACACCGAGAGAGGAATTCATTTCTCCTGCCTTTTTACATGTTTTTATGTAGATCTCATGTGTTCCTCCTTTTTCAATAAAAAAAGAAAGCCTCTTTTGGTTTGATATGTACTTTATTTTTTATTATTAAAGGGCATAAACAGTGATAACCAGCAGGTCCTAATAAAGGTAAGGCCTTTTTTTATGACTGAAAATGAACAAATTACTAAAAAATATCCAACTATAACAAAAATGAACACTCAGTTATATACGTTAGATAAAAATAATGTGGATCTGTGATTATTTTAAGGCTTTTTTGCTGATTTTAGATTCAATTTATGCAGCATTTTAATCAAAGTTGAATATTTATATAGTGGTAAAGCAACAGCATGCAGCATGCAGTAATAATGCAGTAATAATGTTTAAGGACAAGTAGAATATTATCTAAGGTGAGCACAGATAAACATTTAAACATGCGACCTGATAAAAACCAGCTGCTGGATGCAGAAACATTTATTCGTTTTCTTTCTCGTCTCAATAAACGGTTTCTCCTCGTTTGTAATTTGTCTCCAGCGAAGAATCAGAAATAAAAACGTAAAGTTCAGAAATCCAACAACAAAAAGGATGTGAAAGACCGGGCGTTTCCTGGAGGAATGCTTATCGCCCGCCGGAGACGAAACGATGGAGTTGCAGACGTCGCCCTCAGAGTGGACGACTCTCAGCTACTACCACCAGACATTTGAGCACAATATCTGTAAAACTGACTTAATTGTAGCCATTTTGTTTTGTTTTCTCAACGTTGTCCACGAGATATTTTGCTAACAGAAAGATGGAGCTGATTACTGGCAGCAAAGACTTGTTGGAGCTCAGACTCCATGACGACGATCACTCTCAGCTACCACCACCACTATCTGTGAAAACTGACAAACTTTGAGGCTTTTCTGTTTTTACAGGTCGACTCCAAAGGTTAATCAGCTGCAGACGTTCGTCCAGGGATTGTTTTCTGTTCAGGAGATATTTCGCTAACAGACAGACAAGCACACGCAGACCTGGGCAAAAACATTATCACCCGCCTCCACCTTTCAGCGGTGGGTGTCAATGAAAGCGCCTGATAGCTTTAAAATAGATAAAAACACATTTTAAGATTCCAGGTTGCCAGTTATGCAGCTTTTAAAAGACATTTAAAGATTTATTAATTATTTATGTTATTTTTAGCCTAATTGTTTAAAATTGATTGATGTGGATGAAATGAAATCTTTGTGAAAGTCGGGTCTCAGGCGGGAGGAAGAGCTACGCCGTGTGAAGCTCGTGTTCCCTGCCGGTTCTGCCGACGGCGTCCGGGTTGGACAGAGGGTCCAAGTCGGCGAAAAGGTTGAACCACGCCGACAGGTCTTTGGCCGCTCCGCTGTCTGGAAGTAAAACGCAGGAGGACAGAGTTAAAGAGCGAGCTCACCGTCCGATCCAAACTGAAACGCTGACGGTTCCACCTTTCAGGGCTGCTTTTCCTGGGTTCTGTTCGGGTTCTGCTGCGCTGGCGCTGGGCGGTGGGAGAACCCCGGCCCAATCTGAAACACGGATCGGTGGTCTCGGTTACAAACGAGCGCTTACAGATCACACGAGCTCTTTGTTTAAAACTTTGGCATGAAAGCTGGCGGGTGATATGCATTTCTTTAAGGAATCCAGCTTTTATTTCCTAAACAACACTGCAGAACAATGAAATAAATCAAGTTTTGTTCTTTTTGAGCGTGAAAATAAGACGACTTCATGTTTCCTACAACCTGAAAAGGGACACCTCAGCCACCAAAAGACAAACGTTGTCCCACCTGAGACGGAGGACTTCTTCAGGCTCTGGTCCAGCAGCTGAGAGGGCAGGAAGAAGGAGTTCTCCTCCGGCTGGGTTTCCGGAGATCCGACAGAAGCCGAGCTCGCCTCCGTCCACTCCGGGGATTCGTCCGCGAACAGATCCCCCAGGATCTCAGAGAGCAGCGTCATGCTGTCCTTGTCCTTGTCCTTGTCCTCTCCCTCCGCTTCTGTCCCAAACCACAATCAGTCGTTTGATTTCCAGCAAACGGATTCAGTTAAAAAGGTTTTCTGGCAGAAATAAAACTTATTATTAGTGTTAAAGCTGAGTCAGCGTTTAAACTACGATCCTGGGTTTTTGGACTCAAACCACTTTACCAGTTTTATTTTATTTTAACTAATGGATCAAAACGTTCAGCTCGATTGGGAAAGGCCTCCTCAGACTTTTTGAAAATCTAAATTTCATTTAAAATAAAATTCTGCACAGAAATAAACCTCAGTTTTTAAAAAAACCTGCTTCAGCGCGCTGGCTCTGTTTTTGTCTGAGCTGCCTTTCTGACTTTCAGCTTCTTCTGCTGCTTTTAGCTTTTAGCTTTTAGCCACTGTTCTGTTTGTTGAGTTTTAGCTTCTTCAACACTCAGCGTTCCTGAGCTGAAGTATAAACATCCTGGTTGTGATTTTCAGAGTGCAGTCCAATAATCAGACAACTTTTCTGCAGCGAACATCCAGCCTGAGCTCAGATGTTTATCTGGTTTAAATGGAATATAATGTTTGTTTTTTTACCTTCTCTGGTTTTATCGCCGGTGTTTTCATTTCCTAACGAGATAAGTCTGTAAATATAACAAAGAAAAACATTTTGTGAGGGGACAGGTGTGCAGAAATGCTCCGGTTTGTAACATTTTAAACTCACTGCTCTCCGACAGTTTCATCTCTCTTTTTTTCTTCTTCTGTTTCTCCTTCAGCTTTCTTCTCCTTCTTCTTGGCCAGTTTGTCTTTGGGGTCATGGAGCGCCTGTAAGAGAAGCCAGCTCAGAGCCGTTCTCTCCTCCAGCGTCAGGTTTTTGTATGTTTTCTTGTAAAAAATGACCTCTGACCTTCAGAGTGGCGAGCTCGTAATGCTGCCAGCCCCTGAAGCTCTCGTGGATGGCTGCCATGGTGTGGGACGTCTTCTCCCAGAAGTGCAAAAGGGTCGTCTGAAACCAAGACAAGCAGATTTTAAAATATTTTCCCCTCCCTGTGAGGTGTGCGAAGCCAGCAGCAGGTGTTTGTGATGCACCTGGTATGTGGTCAGGACGTGTGAGAGGAGGTTGCAGCGACTCGCTCCCAGCAGGTCCACCTTCTGACAGACGTCGTTCTTCAACTTGTCAAAGCTCGTCTTGGTGCCTCGCACCTGAGCCTGAACCTGAGGCACATGACAGAGACACGTTTTCCTCATGAAGGTCAGAAAACACACCAGGGGCAGGTGGCAGGTGTACGCAGACAGTTTCTGCAGGGTTATTCTGCCCTCTAGTGGCGTGTTTTTCACCAGATTTGTTGCTTCTCTGTTGATTTTGTCTTTAAGGCTGCAGGAAAACAGAGTTTTATTAAATAATAAGAAGTTACGACACAATGAGCAATCAGTATCCTAAAGTTTTAGACTTAAAGTCAGTATTAAAAACATTAAAGGTGATTATTTTAACATATTTTGGATCACAAAAAAAGTTTAATTTAAACTGAAAGGTGGTGAAATCCTAAAGGAACAAGCAAAAGGCTGAGAGCTGAATCAGAACACTAGTTAAAAGCTAAAATTAGCAAAACAGTGACTATAAGCCAAAGTCAGCAAAACCAAACGGAGCAAAATGCTAGCTAAAAGTAGCAAAAGGGTAGCTAAAAGCTAAAAGTAACAAAGTCTAGTTGAAAACATCAGAAGGCTAGTTAGGAGCTAAAAGCATCAGGGCTGGCTAAAAGCTAAACTGTCAAAAATAGTAGCTAAAAGCTAAAAGTGGCATAAATGAAGGGCTCTCTCAGCTGAAGGGTTTGATGAAGGAACAGCTAAAACAGCTCAAAGTCTGCAGAAGGAGTTGTTGCTCAGAGTTCGGCTGATGTTTTGCTGTGAACAGATGTCAGACACGAGCTGAAATAAAGTTTCCCCGGACGGCAAACCTTTCTGAACTTCTCCATCTGTTTGTGAGTGTCGGGATCGAGCTCCTGAGAGACGTCCTTCATCCAGAGTAAGGCACCGCGGTACTCGGTCCTGGACTGCTCCATGCGGTTCACGGTCAGCCACGTGTCGGAGATGGCCCGGTACCGAAACGTTTCCACCTCCTGGTACAAACGGCACAGAGGCTTCCTGAGAGCCAGCCTGCAGGACGAGGAGCTCAGGCAGTAAAATCAAACAAAGGGTAAGACATTCAAGTGTTTGTTTTTACTTCATGAAACTCTGAAAAGCACATCAATTAGGTTATTAAATGTTTACAATGTGAAACCTAATTATGGCAACATTTTCAGGGTTTGAGTCATAATGTTTCCTTCACTTTAACACAGACTCTGATGTGATTTCTGTCTACGTGAAGCTGCTGCATCTGTAAGGTGAGGGTGAGGCGAACCTCTGCTGGGAGGAGAAGCAGAGAGCTTTCCCTGTCGCCTGCATGATCTTCCCAGCTCGGGTTTTGTCCTGGGAGCCCTGGGATCGCAGGAAACGACCCAGCTCGTTCTCCTCCTGAGAAAGGACTGAACAGAAGGGATCAGAAAACACAACTCAGAGTCTTCTTCCTCGTGTCGTATTTATCTAAAACCCGGTTCAGACTTACAGCAGATTCTTCTCTGGTACAGCTCGATGACCTTCAGAAGCTCCAAACTCGTCCTCTGGATGGAGTGGAAGACCTGCCGAAGGGAAGCAGACAGAAGGTCGGATTCGTTTGGTTTAAAGGCGGACGGTTTCTGCGAAGTTCCTCCTCGTCTTCACCTCCAGCTTGGCGTCCAGGTCTGCGTCGGACGCCACTACGTGCTCGTCCTCCTTCTTCCCGGTGACCCTGATGAGCCTCTGCTTGGTCTTCCAGTACTTCTGCTGGAACCTGTTCACCACGGAGGAGTCCTGGCTTTGGATGAAGCGGTCCAGATAGTCCCTGGAGTCGCCGCTGCGGAGAGAAAACGAGATTGGCTCAGCGACCCTGAGAAGAACCCTCTGATTGTTGCAGATAAAGAGGTTTACTCACAAGTTTCTTCCCTCCATTCTTCCAAACAGACCTGAGGAGAAAACAGAGCAGCTCAGAGTTCCAAGGAAACATCTGTGAAGGTCATTCATTTCTGTAAATATGATTAAAAACGGTTATTTTTAGGATCTTTGTGGTCTGATAAGTTAGTGTTAGATTAGGTAATGCTAAAGTTATGGGTTGTGGTAGCTAGTTACCAACTTTTCACTTGGTTGCAGTACTTTTAATGCCCTTTCTTGACAACTTATTTAAGGAAAAAAAGTTTTAACACAACAATCCTCGTTTAGTCGTTATTGTCACAGATCAGGTTATACCGTGTGAAAGTTTAAAACCACTCTGCGTTTCTTTATAATCTGGTAGCAAGGTTAAGTGTTGACACGCCTCTGGTTCATCCTTTGAGTTTAGGAGCTTTTTATGCCTGAGTGGTCATAATTAAGTGGCTTAAATGAAAACAAAAACATCCGTCTGAATATATTCGGGTACTGGATTGAAAATGAGGAAAAAAGCAGCTGGAGTTGATGATGCTGGTGTAGATTCTCAGGATCCAAAATAAGGTTAAAAACAAACAACTGGACTTCAGCTACGACAACTTCAGCCAGGATGTTTTCCCAAAGTGTTTTTATTTTTATTAGGGCATCAAAAACAGGGTGGGAAAAAAGAAATTGTAAAAAATTTATTTTTATTTTCCCAAATCCATCTTGGTTTTGAGAAAACTGTTGCACCTGCAGATGGCCAGTATGCTGCATGATGCACTTTAATGGTCCGTGTAAAAACCCATCCAGACACAAGAAAATGGCTTTTATAAAAGCTGTCCTCTGCAGTGACCACTGAGCATGAAAGGGTTAATGAGAAAATTAGACTTCAATCATTTTTCTGATTCTAATAAATAATAATTATTTGTGTCAGTTGTAGGTGAAATGGAGCTAAATTTGCATTATTTTGATGGAGTTTTTGTTAAGAGCAAAAAGAATGATGTGAAACTGAACCAAGAAGGACTGGTTCAGCTTTCTGGAGTGAATGAATGGATGAATGGATGAATGAATGAATAAATGAATGAATGGATGAATGAATGAATACTTTCTGTGACAGAGGAGCTGTCTCCCACACTCCCAGCTCAGTTTCCTGTCTAACCAACGCGTTTTGCTCGGTTTTTGGGATGTTTTTTCCGTTTTTAAAAACACCGCCTTTGGTCCGCAGCTGAAGGGTTTCCCCGCCGCGCGCGCGAGGAGCGACATCCGGATGCGGCGCGCGCGCCCGCGTCACGACTGAGTGATGAGCTCACGATGCCGCAAAACCGATGTGCGTGAAAACCGTCCGCAAAGAGCAGGATGTTTGTCAGAAAACACTGCAATGAGTCCCCTGTCGATGCGCGGTTTGAGCCTCCTCGGCTCCCGTCCAATAATCCGTCATGGAGCTGAAATGAGCTGCGGTGTCAGAATAAAACCACCATGTCCTCCTCACCTACCTCAGCGGGCAGAAAACACGCTTTCACACGCCTCCCGTCGCGGATCTGCCGGGATCTCGGGCCCGGTTCTGCTGTAAATCTGCACCCAGCTGCTCATCCGGCCGAACCGAGCCGAGAACCCTGACGTCAATCAGCTGCCCCCTCCTCAGCTCCACATAAAGAAACATCCACCCTCCTGCTTTCAGTGAGCAAACAGGCAGAGCAGGTGGGAGTCAGAACCAGACCTCAGGTCAGTGTTTACAAAGGCTCAGGTTAGAGTTTACATTTAGTCATTTGTAGCTGATGAATAGAAGCTGGTAGCCAGTCCAAATAAGGCTCAGCAGAACCATTAACTCACCATAAACAAACCTGATGAGGCTGTAAAAACAAGTGTTCATCATTGGGTATGATTATTAAAGCCCCGATAACTTCAAAACACACAGTTTCTGTATGTTTTTGATTTATTTTTAGTAAATGTGTATCATCCATCCATCCATCCATCCATCCATCCATCCATCCATCCATCCATCCATCCATCCATCCATCCATCCATCCATCCATCCATCCATCCATCCATCCATCCATCCATCCATCCATCCATCCATCCATCTTCTACCTCTTATTCATGGTCGGGTTGAGGAGGCAGCAGGTCCAGGAGGGAAACCCAGACCTCCTCCAGCTCCTCCTGGAGGATCCCAAGGCATCCCCGGGCCAGAGAGGATCCAGAATCCCAACAGAGAGTTCTGGATCTGCCCTGAGGTCTCTGCCCAGTGGGACGTGTCCTAATCAGATGCCTGAACCACCTCAGCTGACTCCTTTTGATGAGGAGGAGCAGCGGATCTACTCCGAGCTCCTCACCTGATCTCTAAGGCTGAGCCCGGCCGCCCTACGCCCTGTAATTTCAGCCGCTTGGATCCAGGATCTCATTCTTTTGGTCCTGATCCAAACCTCATGACGACAGGTGAGGGTTAGAACTTAGACGGAGCAGAAATCCAGAGTTTTGCCTTTTGACTCAAGTCTTTCTCCGCCTCGACCAATTGAAGCAACGCCCTCATTACTGAAGACGAGGCTCCGATCTGTCCGCTCCATCCTACCATCACTCAGGAACAAGACTCCCAGATACCTGAACTCCCCCACGTCAGGCAGAGACTCACCCCCGACCCCGAGGGAGCATTCCACCCGTTTCCGGTTGAGAACCATGGCCTCAGACTTAAGAGGAGCTGACTCTCATCTCAACCTCTTCACACTCGGCTGTGAACCGTTTCACACGCTGCTGCCTTCAACAGAACCACACCATCCGCAAAAAGCAGAGACGAGACCCCGAAGGTCCCAAACCAGACACTCCTCTCCACGACTGCACCTCGAGATCCTGTCCATGAACACCACAATCTGGATCGGAGACAAGGGACAGCCCTGGCAGAGTCCAACCTGCACCGAGAATGAGCTCGACTTTGTGCCAAGAATGTGGACAGTTCCTGCTTTGGTTCTCTAGGAACCAGATGGCCCTCAGAAGCAACCCAAGCACCCCATACTCCTGCAGCACCCCCACAGAATGCCTGAAAGTCTTCATTTACTGAGGTGTCCTGAAGCCAAGCTTTGCCTTGTGTTTGGTGTTGATCCTAAAAGTCCTAAAACAAAGTACCTGGACTTCTGTTCTGTTAGCTGAAGATGTTTCTCCTCCCAACAGAGGAGCCGTTTCCATTTCACAGCTGGAGAATGTGGAGTTCCAAGCTCCGGCTTCAAACTGTGGTAAATCTTAGAGGTATGAGAAATCAGACAGAAAAGGTTCTCCTGAAATATATCAAACGGTGCAGTTTGAAAGAGTTTAATCCATATATATTGATGTGCAATTCTGAAATGTGGGTACGCTCTCAATGTAAACAAAGCCCTCGTCTGAATCCAGTGAAAACCCCGCGGAAGTTCGAGTTACATGTTTGAAATTTAAAATGCTAAATATTAGTGATCAGGTTTATTTCTTAGTTATTACTTCTCAAAGTTTGGCTACAACTGGTGGCGGTTAGTGAAGATGTTCAAAACCCATTATTACATAGATACGCAGTGGTATTATTTATTGAAATAAATCGGTGATGTTGTGAACTTTGATGCTGGTGTCTAAGAGTGGTCTTAGCATGTTATGTTATTTATTCAAATCTTGTAGACTGTGTTCAATCCACACTGAACATAATAATTGCAAATGGAAAAATTGAGACAGTTGAGATTGTTATCTTAGCTTTTACAAGGGTTTTTTAAAAGTTGATTTAGAGACAGCAAGAAAAATGTGCTCCAACATTTTGGGAAAAAAACACTCCTAAAAGTTAGAATTAGTTCACAACATCGCTAATATACTTCAAGAAACACATATTTACGCGCCGATGACTTAAATAGCTTAGATAATCCATATCAGTCGTAGTAAAAAATGTCCGGGACTTAATAACTAAAGAAATAAACAGGCGAATTAACATTTACTGGTTTTAGAATGGATATTGGCGGCCAAATTGGACTTTTATCCCCGATTGACCTTTGACCCGGTCTTGCTGGCGCATGCGCAGAAGAACTTCACGACGAGCCTCGCTTCCAGCGTCGTTTCAGGCACTAGCACAAGCCACAAACCCCGAGTAAGTAATATATTTAATTATTGCACTTTTTTGGTTTTCCTGTTAAAGTTTCTAAATGAAATCATGTAAATTGTGAAAAGTGACTAACAGTGAAGGTTGTCCTTTCTAACTTTTTTCTGAAGTTATAGTTTAGCGAGCCAACGAGCTTTAGCTAGCTAACGGGCTAACGTTTGTGGCTAACTAAGATTAGCAAACACTATAAAGAGTTTACCAGGTTAATAAGAAAAAACTTGGCTATCTATCTTTCAGAGTCAATAAACGACCTCTGCCAGGTTCACCATTATAAAGAAATAAAAAGTTTTTAGAAAATGACCAACTACTAACACAGAAATCAATTTACTCAAAATTTAGGTCCTTATTTGTTTGTATTTGGACCTTTATTGTCACAAAACCAACCAAAATAAGTTATTTTTTGTTGTTTGATGTAAGTTCAGTTGTTAATTTCAAATGAATGTGAGTCTTTGTTACTTCAGTTATTTAAATGTTAATTTCATTTTTTGTACAGAGGAGAGAAGAAGCATCTAAAGGTAAGACAAATTGTCTTAATTATATGAACCTTTTTTTCTAAATGAGTGGGGTTTGTCATGTTTTTCCACTCAACAATAATCTTCTTTTATAGATAATCTGTCAAATTCTGGATTAGATTAATTAAACCCTTTGGGACAAAACAATGTTTAAATTAAAACGTCAGATTCCCACCTTAACTCTAACTCTGCCTGTTGAGTCTTAAAGTTTATGCATTTTTACTATCATAAAATACAGGATAACATTGCTTAATTCAAACAAAAACCTAATTTAAAAAAAAAATTGTTTAATATTCTTTGTCTTTAAGATTCGTGATTGTAAAAATATATATATTTCATCAGAAAAAGGGAAAGTTGTGGAGAGTTTACAAACTTTTAAACCCTTTTTATACCTTTTTATTAGTCTGTAAGCTTTCAACAGCAGTATAGATATTACTGTTTTCTGCTGTTTTGATGCAGTACTTTTTAACGTGAGTGACAGTTTGTAATATTTTCGATTTATTCCAGAACCTCCAATTTATTCATAAGCTTTTTATTAAATTTAAGGTAATACAACATTTTTTCTGAAATCTTGTGAAGTAGAGTTGTATAATACAAAGTGTAAATTAACTAAAAGCTTAAAAAAATTGTCCTTTAAAATCATTTGTAAATGCCTTTTATGTAAAGAAATAATTTTGAAGCAGATAAGGAGCCCTTTTTAGGAAGTAGGCAATTTAAAGGTTGTTGGAAGTTGACATAAGGCCTTGTTAATCTGAGGTAAAAGTTTCTTGTAGGTTTATAGTTTGTTCAGTTCTGTTTTTGTCCAAAGGATGGCAGCGTAACACAAGAGGACGGCAGAACACCTTAATAGTCTTCTCCCTGTTGTTTGGGGCCCCTAGCTTTCATCTGTTGGCTTCAATTTATTTCATCACAGTATACTGCAGCTGATCTAACGGCATGTACATTTTGTTGTCACCTGAAGGGAATTTCTTGTCATGCTCCCAAATTGATGTACCTGTTTGTAGCCTTGGACAGTATTTGTGCTGCAAAGTCTCGAGGAGAGTGTGAGCAGCATGCAGCTCTGTCTGAACAGATACCGTGAGGTGTGTTTAAACTGCAGGTTATGGATTTAAAGTTGGAAAGTGAGCTCTGTGTTGAGCTTTGCAAACCTAATTTGATTATCACCAAGGGAATGTTGAACCCTTTGATCCTTCAGCACCCGAGGGTCACGTCCTGCACAATACAGCTTGTTTTTATCCGCTATGCACTCTCGAAATGTGTTTGTTGGAATGCTTTGCATCTTTAGATTCAAAATATCACCTGATTTCCTTCAGGAAGTCCCTCATCTCTGTTCTCAACCATGACCCGTGATATCATCTGAAGGGTTTTGAGATGCAGGTGCTCTTAAGGACGGGATGTAATCTCTGTAAATGCTTGTGTCCTTCACCCTATCTGATGCTCCTTGTCCACTTAGGAGTGTAATTCCAGGTCCTAGATGGTATTAAAGCAATTTGAGTTCACTTGAATAAGACAGGAAACCAATCAGGGTATTAAATTAAGTGATGCTGTTGGGGTCTAATTCAATCAGGACAGAGTCAGAGAAATTTCTTTCAGATATTGATCAGGGACATGCGTCACTATTGATTTTCTCTGACATTTTCTTACTCCAACAGTCTGCTGTTTCACTCAGGAGATTTCCTTTGTATTAATGAGCAGTGTTTTTTTCATATTCCACCCCCAGCTAAAGTCAGAATACCCAGCAACGCAGAGTCCCGTTTTCTGGGACACGTCTAAATCAGAGCCCTCATTATTAGGGTTTGCAGCCCCCTGAGAGTGCCCCGCCTTACCCCCAAAATTGCTCAATTGACTTTTTCCATCCGTATTAATGTGTGGTGATGAGGAACCATGACATTTATATTTGCGCTGCTCCAAAATGATCCCTTGCTTTGCACGAGTTCTCGACACAGACTGTAGCTTTAAACAGGTCACAGGATCAAAAGTGTCTTTTTGCCTGGAGGAGCCACTGAGTCGATCCTTCCCATTTCTGCACCAAATGGGGTTTTCTCTCTCTCTCACTCTTTTTTTTTTCTATCTCTTTCTAACTTGGTGGAACACATTTAGATCCTGAGTAGAACTCCTCGGTGCCCACTCATCACTCTGCGTGCTGTTTGAAGATTACTACGCTCAGAGACATCCGCACTGGGCATCCAGGCAGCTTAGAGGCCAAAATCCATAATCCCTTACCCTTCATGGGAATTCTCCATGCACTTCAACATGCTGAAATACAGCCCCGCCGCAGCAGGCACTCATGGCCGAGGAAAAACCGAAGCCGGAGGCTGAGATAGATGGATGACACGTCTCAATGAATGTGGAGGAAGTTGGAGTTAAAATAATAAGTCAAACGCTGATAGTGGTCTCTTCTCAGAAACAAAATTTCCAAGTAGAGGGTGAAGAGATGTTTCTTTTGAGGAGTTTTATTTGTAATGTTTGCATGCACACTATATCACTCAGTCCACATGCTTTATGTGCACCCCATAACAGCCTGGAAGACATTTTGCTCTGAAAATATAGGTTCACTGTTGGGACCCAGCAGCAACGGAGTCTCCCCACCAGTCGTCTCAATAAAGAATTTCCTCCGAGGCTGTGGCGCCTTATTAAAAAGCGTAAATAAATGTAGTTCCTTGATTTAGTAATCTGCATGAACGAGTAATATGTAAAGTTCAGCTGTTGTAGCTGAAGGACCGGTGGGGTTTAATTTTTTTCCCCCTTTAGGCTGCACTCTAATACTTTGTTAGTCTGCTTGCTAAAACCCATTTATTAGCTCTGGGAGTTAGTCCTGCAGTGAACACGGATAATAAAAGTAATTTCATATTCACATCTGGTGTGTTCTTATTATAAAAGTGCTTCTTTCGTGAGCCCATCCTACTTTTTCCTCCAGACGCGCGAGTAAAAATGGAGAGAGACTAAGAGGAAAAAGGTCAAAGACGAGCAGATGTTGGGGCAACAAGTTCACAAACGTTGAACCACTTCATTTGTGAACACAAAATCCAAATAATTCACTTTCTTTCTCATTAATACCCATTCATTCTGAGGCAGTTTCTGGGGACGCTTCTGTTCCTGACTTTATCATTTTTAAACTTTACAGTAAGGCTGCTTGTTTGTGCAAAAGCATTTATGTAAAACCTCTTGAACACTCAAGATCACACAGATATTTTTAGTTTCTCATACCCGCCTTAATGCCAGAAACATTTTAAATCCTTCAGCAGCTAAAGTGTCTTAGTCATCATGAATCAGGAGTTATTACCTGCGTTCTTGTCTTCTTTTTCATTGTGAAAGCTGAAAAAGCAAAGCAGTGAAGGCCGTTAAATGTGAACTGCTGAATTTCAAAGTGTTGTCGTTCTGAAAACGCAACTCGTTTAGGATTTCTGATGAAGTTGCGACCTGATCCTTTATTTTTTTCTCCTAGATACAATTGTTAGAAAAATAAATGCATAGTTTTAGGTTGAAATCGTCTTGAAATGAGTCATTTTGGCCAAATCTTGTAAATAATGCATGAACTCCACTCCTATTACCACCTTAGCTCCATGTCTGTGAAATCAGCTAAGGTAAAGCCATTTTTGTGTTGGCTAAGGTGGATTTGTTGTGGCAGCCATCTTTAATTGGTTTGAGTCAAAGTGTTTAGTTGTAGATGTGCATCCAATCGTTACGTTCTGAGAATTTTAATAAAATCTGCCCAGCTGTTAATGAGATATTTTGCTAACAGACCTGCTGACAACTTTAAATTTGGGTATTTTTATGACAAGACATTTTTTTCTTGTAAAATAATTATGCTGGCTCTTTTGTTTTAACTTGATTACTTTTTATTTTGACTTTGTTCCAAAAAAAAAAAAAAAACACCAAACCCGGCTAATTCAGACTTGCTACTGTCAAGTAAAAGTTAAAATATATTTAACACTCTTAGCTTTTGAGCTTTTCTTTAACTAATATACAAATTGTTTTTGTTTGTTTCTTTTACAAAAAAACCCCAAGTCAGTTGTGATAAAGTCCAAGATTATGACAAAATAAGTTTTTCAATAAGAAGCAATTTCTTGCCAAGTAGAGGGTTTGAGATGTTGGACATCTGAAAAGAAATATCAGTTTTAATAAAGAATGTTCTGCAGGAATCCAGACATGAACATGATTAATACCTCATCAATCGGGATTGAATTGCTTTTGTTGTACTAATTACTCCCTCCTTGCGTTAAGGCATGGGATGATATAGCCTTCATTATCGCCTCGCCGCCGAAGGCGAAGTGGCAATAATGTTTTTGCCAGTCAGTGTGTATGTGTGTGTGTTTTTACGTGTGTGTCACTGAAGTACCTCACGAACCAGCGGACGAACTTTCATGAAAGTCACAGAAAGTAGTGACCGGGTGGCGAATCAGCATTAGCCAACACCAAAACGGCTGCATCTCAATCGGTTTGACAGATATTGAGCTGAGATTTGACGTGGTAGTAGCTGAGAGTCATTCTCATTATGGAATTCTGCATCATTTTCAAGGTTTGAGCAAAACGACTCCATTTTTCACCGTCAGACGATCGTAGCTTAAAACTGCCCTGAGAGGCGGCAGGCGATATGCATTCCTTTAAGGACTCTTAGGCCTTTCTGTATGTTCCTGTTGAAGTTTTTTAAACAAGTTAATGTATCTCTGACTCGGACAAAGTGCTCGTGTTGGCGGCCTTGGTCAGCGAGGAGCTGGACCGCCATCCGGCCTCAACGACACCGAGCGCTGAGGGCAGAACGTGTCACCGAGCCGGCACCAGCTGAGCTCGTTCAAGGTTACGCTTTGATTTAATGGTGATGCATTTTTTAAAACCGCATCATTCCTCTCTCTTGCCACCGCACCTAGTCAATCTCTGTCACAAACACTGGCTGTGCGTCTCACCTTTAGCAGTGGAAGCACCAGGAGAGGTTGTTTAAGAGATAAATCAATGGCAAACGAAGCGTCGGCTCAGACACGGGCCGGCCCTGATTGTTTTACCTGCCGACCTGTTTGGAAGGCAGCACGGTGAAGGAAAACTGTTCTATATATTTAGACTATGACAAGGAATGGTGGTCTACTCATCATGTCGACAGCTCTTCGTATGGGCACTTAAAATGAATCCAGGCTGCAGAGCCTTGAAGTTTTGATGCACAGCCAGATGCTGTGGTAAAATGTCATACCTTAGGGATTTTTTTTCCCCTTCCCCTCAGAGGATGTAAATGAAGGAGGAAAATGATCTGTTTGCTCTTTTTATCTTCATCTAGTATAAATAGCATCACCTATCTTCATACTTCAGCGTTGTTTCTGACAAGATGATAATCAGCAATCATCACTCCTTCCTGCTTTTGTTTCAGTAAACCTGCACTGACAGCGCCGTGTTTCGTAAAAATAGATTTTCAACCAGTTGCACTTTTCTTCAAAGGTGCAGGTGCGAAACAGCCTGATTGTTGGGGCGGGCGGGGGGGGAGGTGGTAGTATCCCACCGCGTATTATATATATTTGGATGATCAAGAGCGCATTTAACTCTTCTTCTTTTCTTATCTGAACTCTGATGCGGGTTGTTCAGGCACGAGAACGGCAGCCTTTTGTGTGGCGTGGCAGCCTGTTATGGATAGAGCGATAAATCGGAGGATAGAAACGGGCCACATTCATGAGCCGTGTAATCCTCTTATATCTTGTGTCATTTTCAAAAGCAAACACTTTTTTGCCATCAATACTTGTGTGTCTGGTTTGATAACCCTCACCCTTCCAACAAAACAAAAAAAACCACATTGTGACACAAAAGCTGATGAGAAAATGAAAATAAAAAGTAACTTGAAGCTGCTGTCATTAACGGCACACTGGTGGGGCAATATATGCAGCTCTGCATGATTCTGTCTAACCGTATTGGGTAATAATTTTGGTCTAGCAGTTTGTTAAATTGATGTTTTTCATAAAAATGTAATTGCTATGTTCTTAGAAATTAAACTTTTTCATTCAATTGTGTTTTGTTCCTCTTTTCTGATGAAATTATCATTTTTTTTTATTGATGATTAATTAGGTTTTATTATTAGTTGCGAGTATAGATGATTTATATTAGATTCCTTTGTTTTTACTATATATAATTGTATATAATTTAATGAAACAGATGAGTGATACTGTTAGAAACCATGATATATTAATTAGTAATCCATATAATTGTTGTTGGACACTTATTTGGGGGAAACAACCTATAAGTGTCTTTCTGCCTCTGTGAGTGATTACTACAAATATACAGTTTTGTGCAAGTCTTAAGTCATCCCTGATTTCTTTCTTTATTCCTTGCATTCAAGGAGCCAGACTCTGTTAATCATTTAAAGTGGTCTTGATCAATAGTTCTTCAGGCTTTCTGAAGGTCTTTCAAAGTTTTCTTTCTTTGAACTTTGGCTGCTTCTTTTCTCCTTTTCAGTCCAGTTCTGGTACCTGACTTTTCTCAGAGAAATTTTTTTTTGTTTGTTTGTATAAGCCACTTAACTCCGACCTGCAAATCATTCAGGCATTAAAAAAAGCTCCAAACCCAAGAACTGGTGTTGTTTCAACACGACAAACAACTTAGCAAAGAAACAGCTTTAAATTTATTTTTTTATGCCTCTTGTTATCATCAGCCTACCAAAAAGAGACAATTTGTTCCCATTTCTTTAGTTGAATTTATGAAAAATACCAAAGATTGCACAGTTTGACACATAAAATAGCCTTTTAGCACCAACTATGAGATTGTCAAAACATTATTTGCTGAGAACTTGGCATAAAGTGGAAAGATGATGCATCTTTTAGGGTTTTCTGTCAAACACTATTCCTCTCTGTAAATATTTATATTTGTAAAGCCTGCCACTTTCTCTTGTTTTCTTGTTTTCTATTTGTCCACGTAACTCATTTCAGAAATCCTGGAGAACTACTAATTAAGACTCCTTAAAAAGATTAATAGAAACTCTTTTTAAAAGCAACAAAAATAAAAATGACAGGTTGTTTAAAACTTTTGCACAGCGCTGTTGATGAGGCTGAGATTGTAATACATCATTTGTGGTTAATAACTTTGACAGGCAAAGCCATGACTGTAAAATTAGGATTTCATTGGAGTAGAACAGCAACCAGGAAATGCTTTGATTGACATAAATTGTAGGTTAACATTTAGTCCCAACGAGCATTTTTTTTCCACAATTACAAACTCGTTTTGCCACCTGGCAACGTAAGTAAAAATGTGACTGAGGAGGAGGAGAGAGGGATGAAGATGATGTAATCTATATGGTAATTAGCACAGACGGTATCTAGGAACTTATTCAACTTCTCTAGTAGACTTTAAGGAAAAAAAAAAACTTTTAGGACGAGTTATTAAATATTGCCCGTTGCCGAATGTGAAGGTGGACACAAATGTTGCTTATGTCCGTGTGTGCTTACGTGTTTTTTGTCTGTCAGCAAAATATCTCTTGAACTGCTGGATCAATAATAATCAAACCTGCAGAAAATAATCATTCAGTGTTTTTCTACAACTGATCAGGTTTTGGAGTTGGCCAAATTCAAGATAAGCGCCACAGCCAGTTGACCTTATGATACACAGAAATGGCTGTAACTTGGTAAATTTTACAGATATGAAGCTAAAATTTGGTGCGGTAGAAGCTGAGAGTCATCACATATTGGGTGACATCCCGTTTGAGTCGACCCAGTTTGCCTGATGAACCTCTGGAAACATTTTAATAAATAAATAGATGTACATCTACAACTGATTAACTTTTGTAGCCAACCCAGTTGAAGATGGCCACCACAGCTAAATGACATTAGCCAACACTCGATCAGTTTTCCAGATGTTTAGATGACTTCAGTCTGAAACTCTGGCAGGAAAGGTGGTGGGTGATATGCATTTCTCCAAGGAATGCTGGACCTTTAATTACTGAATGAGGACGTTTTGATTCCCACTTCAGTTTGCTGAGTCAGCTCTGTTGCCTTTGGGGACAATCATCCTCTCAGTCACCGATCTAACTTAATTCAAAATCAAGTTTTTACAATCTGAATCGTCAGATTGAAGTTTTGCCCTTAAACCGTGCATTTCCTTTGTTTTGAAAGTTTGCCTACACGTTCTCGGTGCCATCACCTACGATTCTGCTGTTCTCTCGGTTTTGATTAGATTCTTCTGGGCTCATGACGACACACAGCAGATTTATTTCAAACTGTTGTCTTCTCACATTTTGTTGCAGTGTTAGGATTCTGTAACATCAGCAAACGGGGAATGTAAGCCTGTTTTACATTCGCCATCATTTCAGAGAGCCTTCTTGACTCTCCTCGTGCTCGAGTGTGAAAATCCTCGCAGCACACGAAGAAAAGGGCTTTAGCAGCCTGGTAAGATGTGAAAATTGCTTCATGTATTGTGGTGAAGGGTAGAAAGTTGGAGACATTTGGTGTTGGGAGCAGAAAATCGTCTGAAAGACGTTTGAAAGGAGCGTAATTTCTGTCTGATTCATGATGGGCCGAGTGGCATTAAATCATAGATGTGCTAACAGCAAAATGGGAGAATTAGATAGTGGCTGATGTCAGCTATTATCCAGCGCTGGAAGAATTGACAGCGCTAACATCCATAAGAGCAATTAGCTTTGGAACACAGGTGCCCTCCATTTCAGTCCGCGAGACGTTCTGTTCAAAATATTGTAAATGTCCACACCCTTCCGATGGAAAACCTGCACACCGAACGGATTATAAGCAGTGGGACAGAATTAAATAGAGCGTAAACTTAATTTCATGTTGCCACAATTCGTTCAGTTCATATGGGCTTAATAGTATTGTTCATTTTCCTGCATATTTAGGGGTGAAGTGTTCGCACCTGGTTATGTCTGGGGGGCATTAAGTCTGACTAATGAAACGACTCTATCCTCTGTGGCGTTTTTAATCTATTCACTGGGAAAGTAATTGACAAGCCCACAGTATGTGCATTAGGATAGCTCCAGCTCCAAAGGACAGCTGTCACTAAAGCAATTAAAATGACAAAGGTTAATTAATTCTCTCCAATTTTTACCTGATACGAGACAGTCACAATGAGTGAGTTTTCATTTTCACAAGAGTAATAGTGTTTTGAGGAGAGTAATTTATTTGTGATTAAAAAAAATAAAAAAATCGTCCGTCGTTGTCTGATAGAGCCCCTTAATATGTCAATAGCTCACGCAAAACTGTGCCCCCAGGACAGCTTTCAGCACCAGTTTTGAAATGAAGTCTGTAGCAGGACATGATCTGAAATGACAATTTGTTGTTTTCTTTTAAAAGTCACTTATTTCTTCTGTGGCAGAGAGAAAACAAAATGTGATTTGTTTATAAATGAGGCTCGTGTGGATCTGTCGGGCTCAAAAAAATAAAAAAAATTAAACTCTACGTTTTCCTTGTTGGAGGTCAAGCAAAAGCAAAGCAAGACGCAAGTAATTACCACACCAATCACCTCTGACATCACGAGAGCAGAACCCAAGAACTTTCTAATCCACCTAAATGTCAAAGCAATGTTCGCAGCCCTCCCTCCGCGTGAATCTCCGAAGGCTGCCAAAAGGCCAGTGGTTAGTCATCTGTTTACTCCTGCAGCTGCTGGGTGTCATTGGGACTCTGAAGGAGAAATCCCATGATTCTCTCTGCCATTTCTGACAGCTCCCTCCCAGACCACATTAATCAGGGATTGTGGGCAAGCTAGGGGTTAGACGGCAGGCATGGATGGCTCCGGCCCAGGACGACTGAACCGAGGGATCTGGGTCCAAAGATAACCGAGGCGTCCAAACACTTTGCCGCGTTACGATGCAGCCACTTTCATTCAAATAGACGAGTTGCTTTAGCAGGTAAAGCAGCTGTTGAGTTCCTCACGCTGCCTGGTAAAATGGAGCTCTAAAATTAAGATTGGCTACTTAATTCAGGCAATGAGAGATTTGAGATTGATTTGACTTCCCTGTTCTCAATATATAACTATATTTTTTTACAGTAAGAGTTAGTTTAAAGGTCCTCGTTGCAGACTTTAAAATAAAATTTAACACATTAGGCTGGCTGTAGTCTGTGTAGGTAAACAAATATGGCAGATTAGGACAAGCATAGAATCTGGGAAAAGACGTTTAGGTGGAAATATTAGAGTTAATCTGTTGCTAAACACGAACGAAAGGAGAACAAGAAAGACAACTGTCGCCATAAAGACTGCTTGGCATTCAAACACGACTGCTAGGCCGATGAGTTTTAGTCTAACGCTCAAAACATTTATTACTTGAATCTTAATTCATCTCCAGTTTCTGATAAGTTTGTGACCTTATTATAAGTTGCCTACTAGATTGGATTATATTAGACGAGCAAACCTTTGTTTGCTTTATTCAACAATTGTTTACCAATGCATAAAAATTGCTAGACTTCTCTCTCAGACGGCTCTTCCATGTCGTCGACCTACTTTCAATCATTTTCTGTAGGTAAACAAACGCACGTGGTAGTTGGCAGCCGTTCGCAAATTTTGCTTAGAAGTATTAAATTTAAGTACACAATGATTGATGTAAGATAAAATGAAGTTATGATTTTTTTTTGTTGTTTTGACTTGTTTCATGATATTGCAATAAGGGCCTTAACGTTAACAACAGCACTAGAATCTGAAATCCTGAACCAGAACCTTCTCCCACGCACAGAGTAATTATACATCTCAATGTTGTATCTAAAACAAAATTAAACACCAACAAGTTCACAGGTAGAGGCTGAATCCTACAGTCAGTGTGTGAAGAATTGTATCAAAAAACATAAAAGTCAAATGTAAATAGCGTCACATCACTTCAGCTTTTACTTTCTATTAATTTTAAATCAGACGCCTGACTCGTGAGAAGCATTTGAGTTAGAATTTCAGAAAGTCTCCACTAATATTTTATGAACACAATATTGTACATTTAAACGGCAAAACTCTAATCATGAATTTGTGCTTGCAAATTTGAGCAGACGTAACGATACATAAGTACCTTATTGACCATTTTATCATCATATAATGGTAGTAAGGGTAATGGTAAGAACATTTTTAAGCATTTTTAAAGATATTTCAAGAGACTGGTGTCTGTGTAATGTGTTGTACAAGACAAACCATATAAGATAATTTTTTATTGGGTTTGTTTGGTCTTAATGTTAGACTTCAAAGAGATCAATTTTATAACAAATTCAGGCCGTGTTTAATGTTTATTTAAAATGCTAAAACCACCAGTTTAAAGACCATTTAATGGACGCGTTGTCTGTTACTGAGATATTCTTTAACCACGGAACAAATTCAAATTGAACTCTGAGAAAGTAACCTTTAGATGTACATCTACAACTGATTTAGCTTTTGCAGCCAATTCAAGTCAAGATGGCTGCCACAGCTATTATTTCCTGAAAGTTTCATAAAATACACCTAGTTTTTCGTAGGATATTTTGTTAACAGACAGAGCTGACTACAAATGGTTGAAGGCAAAACATTAAACTCAAAATCTTGTACAATCTGTTAGCGCTCAGAATATGTTACGAGGAAGAGTCTCAGCTACTACCACACCAACTTTCAGCTAATATCTGTAACACTGACTCCAGTATAGGCATTTTTGCATTGGTCTTTGAATGGACTTCTGCAGCTGATTAGCTTTTGAAGCCATTTTAAATCAAGCTGACTGCCACAGCCAATTCACTTTACAAACCACCAAAATGTTGATAATTCTGTCATTTTTATAGATGGTGTGCTGAAATTTGGTGTGATTGTAGCTGAGAGACATTTAAAACACACACTTCAAATGCTTTGAAGTGTGTGTTTCTGTTAGCAAAACTTGGGCAATATATGTTCCTTATAAAAAACCTAGCCCTTTAATTTTATATATCTTCATCTGCTTTTGATATTGGTCAAAATTAGTTGGAAATATCAAGATTGGCTTCTGGAATCAGAACAGTTTGTATTCATGGCTTTAACCACTGTTTGTGCTTCAGATTTGATACGAGAACTTTGTCATCTCATGATCTCATGAAGGATGACTTGTTTTTGTCTCTAATAAAGGAATATAGCCCAAACTCCTCAAAATAGAAATATTTTCTTTAATCAATGTCATTCTACACTGACACATACGTAGACAAGTTTATTGGCTCTGAACCATGTAACTGTAATATGACTGATGAGCCTTTTCTGTTTATTAACATTAAAAGCTTAAAATCTGCTTAACACTTGAACAGAAACACATCAACTTTAAAACAACCCATGCAAGAGCTGGCAGTGTGGATGAAAAATATAAAAAATACCAGACTGCACGTTAAAATAAATAGGCTAACAAAATGCGTAAATGTTCCACAGAGCTGGGGGAATGGACACACATTTGAGTCATTGTTCAGTTTAAAGCATTAATGGGTGTGTTTTTAAGCTACAGGATGTTTAATTTGTCATAAATGTGGTTATTTCTGTTATGGCCTTGAAGCGTACACAGAATAATATGTTATTATAGATGTCTTTCAGCAGCTCTCACGCCTGACACTTTTCTTCCACACTGTTTACACTTGTGAGATTATGTGCATAATGAGGCTGAATTGTCTAAGCAAAGTGCTGCTTTAATTCTTTGGAGCTTAACAAACTGTCCCTGGCACTTTTGGGGAGGGGTGGGGAGATATCAAAGTCACTTTTATTGAGATGAAAGAACTGGCCCAAACAGCGATCTGAGACATTAGTCATTCCTTCTTCTCGCTGACAGAAACACGCTCTCAATTTACGAGTCAGGTGTTTCCAGTGATTTCTGCCAGCCTTGTTCCTCCACATCATAAATTTCTCTTTATGCTCACTCATCCCACAGGCAGACGAGTTTTTTAGCCCGCCTTGTCAGAAAATTCAGCCCGTGTTGGCATATTGGATGTCGTCCAAGCTGCTATTAACAATCCTGTGCATACGACGGCGAACACCGTGAAAGAGCACTGAATTTAAATAGACAGCAGTGATTGTGCCCCTAGGTGCACATTTGTTCAGTTTTTTTCTTCTTCTTCTTTTTAATACAGGTTTCCTATCGGCGCTTTAATTCATTCTCCATTCTGTGGTGTTGACTCTGCAGAGCTTCTACTTTCGCTGTGTTCATTTTCTCTAAATGCCTCACATGGAGCCACCAGCTCCCATTCTATGTAATGAAGCTTTAATAGCCAATTGCAACTTCCAATATCATTAGCAAAAGTGTTAGTCTGATGCGAAATCTGCCTTTTTTTGGATAAGCAGAGGTGCAAACGTTTGATAGGTGGGATATGTGATTAGCGCCTACTGTTTTAATGTATCTCCTGTCTCATTTAGTTCAGCGGAGCAGATTTCACCACTTCTCACATTTTAACAGTTTTGTTCTGTTTCTGCCTTTTATTAAAATAAACCCATGGAAACCACCCACTCTATAACGTGCAGCAACGGGTCACACTTTTACATTAAAGCTCAGTAAAAACGGTGAAATAAAGATAATTGGGAAATGTCATGTACTTACCAAAGTAAGAACCAAGTAATTATTTGGCAGAAACTGAGCACAGTAATGAAGAATACATTTAAAGATTTCAGGGCAAAACTATTCTGGAATTATGTAGAGATATTTTGGTAACAATATGGTAACCTAACGATAAAATGGTTATACTGGTGCTTAGAGGTATTTATTTATTACCCTTTGTATGAACTTGTTTTAATAGTAAAGGCCTAACTAGGGACAGGGGGCTCAAATTAGCTTTATATGCATAGCATCTGTTTTCTATTTCATATAAAATCATGTATTTTTGCATTTGTGCTTGCTTGCTAAACATAAATACATAAAATTGTACTAGAATGATTTGATCTCTTTGGTTCGGCATGCACGTGTGGTGAACACATGCAGCAATGTTTTATACTTGCACACATACAGAATATTGTGCGGGGCGCTACATTTGCCACGCAACTTTTAAAGGTTAACACGCAACAAAAAAAAGCATGCAGAGGTCGAGGACCCCCCGAGTATCATGGATGTCTAATGTTTGGGAACATGACGGTTTCTTAGTCGGCTGCAGTGACGGTGGAGAAAGAAAAAGGTGGATTGAATGAATGCTGACTAGAAACAGAGCTAGCTGACAGTTCAGACTGGGCCAAATTCATAACAAACATCACAGGAGTTCTTATAGCCGTAGACTCACCACCATGCTGTTTGTTGAAAACGCTGAAAGGGATAGAACCACATCACTAAGTTCCCTCTCGTCAGTGTTTTAGCCAGCAAATTATAGCAGCTTTTATTATAAGTAAATTAACGACTTATCCAAAGCTTCTATAAGTACCTAAATGTGTGCTATATACATTTGTTTTCCTTAATGTGACCTTACTTTAAAACATACCAAACCCTGACTTCAGAACCAAAGTGTCCCGTTACATCCGTGCTGGTGCAACATTTTGGTAGGAAGACTGGTTTTATGTTGACACAGATTTGCTGTAACATTCTTGAGGTCATGATTTTTTATTTTTTAGCCCTCGTGTCCCTTAGTGGTAATGTCAGGTACTGACTTTATTAATTATATAACATTATCTGATTTTTTTGTGTTTAATATTAATATAATATCAAATAATTCTTACCATTATATTACCAGATGGTGACATGAACCCCAAACACAACTACCCCAGAATGTGTTTTGCCATTACTATGCACTGAATAAATAATTTACCATTGATTATTTTTGCAGGACACTGTAGTTAATACACTTTTCACCACCGACTACTCGTCACGTCGCAGGAGCTGAATTTTATTACACGGAGCTTGCTGTAAGTCACAGGAATAAAAGCAACATTTAAATATCTAAAAATGAAATGCATCACTGAGAGAGGAGCAGATTTAGAGCACAGTTATGTTGGATTATTTTTAAAGCACTGCACAGAAAATGATCTTCTGTATCTCCTTCATCTTGCACGTCTTCTGCAACTTTTATTTATTTATTACATTTACTTGCTCATGTTTGATCTGTTGGGAGCTCTCCAGTGGGGTCATTCAGTGTGGCTTTAAAACTTCCAACACACAACACAGATTTAAAATAGAAGCAGTTTTTTTTTTCCTTTGTCCGCTGTCAAAGTTGGGATGATTTGATGAAGATTACTTTTGACAGCTGCAATAACATGACAATATAAATGGACGTTATTTAGCCGTTTACCACGTTTGGTTCATGCATGAACATGGATGCGAGTCCAAATACAATATCAGAGATGTATATTCACTCTAACAAACCAGACTGCAGAAAACAACACCACTCAAAATATGTTTGCTTTTTCCATTATGCCCTCTAATGCATACTGACAGATTCTTCTTATTTGCATTGACATTTACGCGTTTGCGAAGATTACCAGAGACTGATCGAAGAAGACACAAAGCATGATTGAGACGGAAACACGCCATCAACGAAAACGAGTAAATTAGCTGGAGAAAACATTAATAAAATTGTTTTCTGTTCTTTGTGTGAAATCCACAATATTTACATAAATACAATCAGCATATTTTCACAGTTGGCTTGAGAGTTTCCTTTTTGATGTAAGCAGCTATGCATATAATAAGGGTATTGCAAGCCTATAAATGCTTCCCTAAATGCTCTCATAATGACCTCAGGCATCGGAGCAATGTTGGTCTTGTGACGAGGATATGTTAGTTGTAATAATGCCTGTCAACATCTCAAGTTGGACTCAATTTTCATTTGAATATTCTGACACTGCTCAGGGCCCGACAGCCCGCATCGTTGTCTTACTTCCTGTATGGTTACGCGATCACCCGGTGGGGAGGTAGGGGGTGTCGCTGTGGTAGTTGTAGTCAGGGCAGACTTTCTGCACCAGCTTGTAGTCGGTGCTGTAAAAGGTGATGAAGATGCAGATGACTTTGAAGGGCTTGGAGCACAGCCAGGACACGTGGCTCTGGGTCTGCTCCTGGGGGCAGCTCTGCGAGGGGTCGTGGGCACACAGCGAGTTCCTGGTGCCCTTCTCCACCTTTTCGTACTCCACCCTGCAGTTGAACAGCTTGGTTTCCTTGGTCTCTAGAGCCGTCTGCTGCTGCTGGTGGTGCTGGTGGAAATGCTGGTGCTGCTGGTGGACGTGGAACTCCACAGCCTTTGTCGGAGGGACGAGCCCCACAGAGACGTTGCCCTGACCGGTTGAGTTGTGCCGGAAGTAGACACTGAAGGTGCCGTTGCCATGATCCACAATTTTGCCGGTGATGAGAAGGTTTAGTTTCACCGTTTTGATGTTGGAATGGAAATCGCCCCAACCGAACATCTTCTTGAACTTCCCAGTCTTGACGATGGGCCTCCTTTTTGTCCTGGATCGAGGGTCGTGGGGGGCTGAGGTGTTGTAAAGCCAGTTCCACTGCTCCTGTTTGGAGTACGAGTCTGCCTCGTCGTAGCTGAGATCCACAGAGCTGAAGTTCTCCTTGGGGTAGAGGCTCTGGGATAACAGACGGCTGATGGAGACAGCTTTGCTGCTTTCAGTCCAGTAGGTCTTCACTTTGGATTTTGAGCTTTGTCTGAAGTCTGAACCTCCTGAATGCACTGAATCAGCGCTGGTCGCCTGGAAATACAAACAACACGAGTGTTAGTTAATATCCTTTACGGAAGAGCACATGTGTCCAATGAATCTCTTTGGGGAATTAACTAAAGTATTGTAAAACAGCAAGAATCATCACATTTCTTTTCTTAGAGTTCTTGTAAGAAAATTTATGAAAAATGGTCGTCCTCCATTCCCCTCTAACAATCAGTAGCCGAGAAAGGACAAACATGGACTCCACACTTGAATATTTATATATATATATATATATATATATATATATATATATATCTTAGCTACCATAGTTTGAAGGTAGCCATAGATTCTTGTTACATCATCACATCTCATACTATTTACCTTTTAAAGTATATAAAAAGATAGACATTTTAATCAAACTAAGCAATTTAGGAATTCTCTTTTTAGGGTCTTATTATTACAAACACTATTTAAAAAAAGAAATTACACTGTCACCTTTAGTGACAAATTTCATTAACAATTTAATTTCTGTTTGTCAAATATGACAGAAAAAACAATTATGTTAAAAATTAATTATTTTCATTTTAAAAAATGGCCCTAAAATCCTTCCACGTTCCCCACGTTATTCTTTTTCACAGAAGTGGCTTTAATTTAACTTGTGATGTTTTGCGTCTCCAATGCAAAGCTCATTTTATGCCTTAACAGATGCATTTCAACAATAACTTAAGTTTCTAAAAACAATTAAAATATGGTAAGACCTTATTTTAGGGAGCTCACTGATTTAAATCTGTCATATTTGTGTGTAAGTTATATGTAATTAAACAGATTCATGTCCACCTAAATCACATAAAAATGTAGGAATAACTTCATATTTTTTCATGTTTTTTTAGTTTGATTTAATACAGCTTGAATTGAGATGGTTTAACAGTTTCATTTTATGTTATATAATTTTTAATTGCTTTATTTTGTTAGTTTTTATAGTCTCTTGTTTTGTATTATCTGTTTTTTTACTGTTTATTGTTCCGTGTTTAGCACTTTGGCCAACGGCAGTTGTTTCTAAATGTGCTATATAAATAGATTTCATGTTTGAAAATCAGGCAAGCTTTGTGAGAGAGAAATTGTGAATTCTAATAAATTATTTAAAGCAGATTATTTATTGAAATACTTTGTTTTGAAAACGAACAACTTTAGGTTTAGGCATGCCTAATAAAAAAAAAAAAAGTCACAGAAATGATGCTACTTATCATGGTCACACAGTAGAACAGTAAAGGCAAAGTTATGGCATTTTTTTAACAATAAATTACCTTTTAGGAATAAAAATATCTTTTTAAAAATAAAATAAAAACAATAGTACCTATGGAACTATTCACACAAAAACAAACTACATGGTGTTTACACCGATCTTCTATGGATCTATGTAAATTTCAGTCTCTGCAGATTGCATCTGAATATATTAAATACCACCTTATTTAGCACGATAAAAGCATAACAATAAAAAGAGATTGTTTATTCGTACACCAATATTACTGGTTAGTTTTTTTGCAGAATGTTGGTTCGTTTAATTAGTTTATTTTTTCCAGTCAGGATCAGCTCAAAACTTTAGTTCAAGTTTTTATTGAATATTCTGCAGTTTTTAATCAACATAAATTTGCTGGTGGACCTGTTAATACCATAGGTTGTAAATATTTTTACATACTAAACTCCTAGTTGACCTCCTTTATAAAGTAAACTAACAAACAAGAAAACACAAACAGCAATCAGGTCTGCTCAAGCCTGTAACAAGTCATTAAATGCTATAATTGTGTCTCCCAATGTGTGAAATGTCTTAATCAAGATTAAAGGGACATTTCTGCCGAACGCAGAGATGAATGACGAGCGTCTCTGCTGAAGACGTGATCCAACAGCAGACTATTACCTGCCGAATGTGCCCTGAATGGATGATTGATGATTCATTCTGTCTCTCCTCTAACATTCACACAGATGAAGGAGCGAAGATTTCCAGCGACACACACACACACACACACACTGAGGCCCATGACAGATATGTTCAAACCGCTGCCGAGCTATGTGACAGTAGATGTATCTGGTTGAGGCGTTTACATTTTGTACTTTTCACCCCGCGATCGATGCGCCGCACATAAGGTCTTCTCTCTTTCAGAAAGTTCACTGGATGACATTGTAGCACTGTAGGTCAGGCCGTGTGCCGCTCTCTCCCACAGCGAACTGTTGCAGGAGTTGTGATCCTCTTCTGAAGCGTGGATTCATTTCATGCACTTGGCTTCAGAGAGCAGCGGTTTGAAAAGATGGCCTCCAGTTGTTTTGAAGAGGCCTCGATGACGAATGTCCCGATGAGAACAAACAGTGATCTCTGGCACTGTGATCTCTGGACCTGAACGTTCTTTAAATGATACACACAGGGTAAAATCAAAAGATTTCACATCCAGGGAAAGATTGGACATAGCCAAACATTTTGCAGACTTTTTTTAAGGGTAAAACGAAAGCTGCAAAGTCCTCGGAGCAAGATGTTTGCAGTGACAAGATGAAAAGAAGTAGTAATTTCAGTCGTTTCCCCCTGCAGTGGGACAGTTAAACTCTATTAATGAATACCTCTTTTTGTCTGATAGTATCTTATGGACTGTCAGCCACTGGGCTGGTGTCTTTATTACCAGGTATACAAATATTTCAGAGTTTATATTACTCAGATTGCTGTCTTAAATAGTTGAAATTCTTAGATATTTTCTGCCAGAACATACAGTAAACATGTAAGATCAAAGTATGTTTTAAGATGAAACTAAATGCATGTAATGTTTAATTTATCTTAGACCACTTCCAGCAATCAGAAGTGAATAAAATGTCTCCAAATGCCCTTTGTCTGGCAGTCCGAACTGTGAAGCTCATCCATTTCTCCTGACTATCTCTATTCTGAGTTGTTGAAAGGCTGTAGTCTCTAATCACCAAATGAAATATCGTTTTGGTAGCGCAGTAATTACTGACACTTCTCTGTAGCTGGGTTTCAGTCTCAGTGGAGACCCGAAACCAGATCAGGGGGATATTAGGGAACAGCTTTGAGCTGGTTTAAACGCCTGTCAGACTAATCAGCCAAAGTGTGAGTTGTGTTTTGGAGGACACAGCATTTTACAGTTCAGATGTGGGAAATTGTTTGTAAACCAAACAAATCCTGGAAGTTTTTTATTTCCTTTTCATTTTAATGAAACAGGAATTTCACTCCATTCACTTTCTTTCTCCTTTAAATGCCAGAATAGTCTTCTGCTTCATGATCTGAGTAACTTTTAAAATCAAAGATGTCACTAGAATTTTTATTTTTATTTTTTTGGGACGGATTTCATCTTTATTTACTTCTTTCTAAGATGATCAAATTTCACAGAGTGTGTGCCCAGTCATCCTCAGTCCTAATTCTCAGCCCTGTTCTGTTGTCGCCAGCGTTATGTTTGGTCCCTAAACTGTGACATGCAATTAGCTTTCATCTAAAGCACCTGACAGTCTCTGGATTAGAGCACTCGGAGGCACATCAGCAGAGACCCCCACTTCACGGATTAGAGCCCAACCTGTAATCCAGCCCGGGGAGATTAGGCAGATCAGAGGCAGTCCTGACTAAAGCAACGTTTACATCCGGAACACACCGACTGACTGCACCAACACTCGGAGGGCCAAGATTTACTTCTGCTCGGCTGGGAAAAAACACTTGAACGAGGCACAAAGGGGGAGTGTGTGTCGGAGGCGTGGATGTGCCTGAAAGAGATACCGCAGAGAGAAAACCAAGAAGCTGGGGGGGAGGCAACAACAAACCGGGCGGCATAAAGGTCAACAGTCACACTTTGATAACGCTGGGCTTAACACATATTGGTTTGTCAATATTGTGCTTTAATGCTTTAATGCTTTATCAGACAAGGATAAACAATATACCCCGTCGTTAAAGGTGGAATTAGCTTTGCGCTCAATTGCCTTTATTATTAGCTTTAGTTGCACTGCTTTAAAGCTCTCCTGGACTTTTAAAATGACCTGTGCATTAAATTTTAACATCTTTGGTAAATAAAACTTGTGTTCAGAAACTATCCAAAGCTTTTATTTAAATCTTAAGAAGTAGATTTTGCTTTGTCCTGTAAATCTTGTGGTATAATCTTTCAAAGAGGTCGTCAAACTTCTGCTGTGAATGACGGTACCTTTTAGTATCAGGCAAATAAACCTTATGTGCCTTACATAAACATTTTTTTTAAATTAGAGACTCTTTAAACAAATGTACACAGTGCATATAGTCCTTAATTTGATCCAAAAGAGTTCATCAGATGAAGGTAAAGACTGTAGAAGAACAATCACTGTAAAACGGCATAAAAATCTGCACCTTTTTGGACAAACTAGAGCTACAAAAAGAAGAAAAAAAAAATCTACACAACTGTAAGGAAATAAATTCAGCACCTTAAGTTTCACAAAACTGTCATTAGTATTTTCTGGACTAATCAAGAAGATAGCCGTCACTCAGGTGTTTGTGATCCGATTGATCAAAAGTCTATTTACATCTTGAAAGGAGAGCTGGCTGATGTAGGTTTAGACACATCGGTATCAAAGTAATTGGATGAGAATATCTAGAACATCGAATGCAATACAATGCCCCCCCTAAAAATGTTTGAACAGTTAAAAAAACCAGCACAGGAACAGACAACAAAGAACTGAATAACAAGAACATCGTGTTCCCATAAACTATCCAGAAAATAAAGTTTTTATAGAAACCTGACCGCGAAAAGTATTTTGACGCTTCATGATCTATTTTTTTTTTTGTTGCTACCCTTAGCTTCTATTTATTTTAGCCCAATCTGAGTGCTTTTTTAAAAAAATACAGAATAATTCAGGCGTGATTCTGTATTTTTCTTTGTGTCAGCATCCCAGTAAAACACCAGAACCAACACCGAGGTGATCCCAGTAACAAGTGTCATCGAATTTATCTTATTTAGTTTTAGTTTAGGTAAAGAAAAACACATCAGAGAGCCAGACGTTCACACCACTAGCACGACTTCGTTACAGAGAACATACATTTGTAGAAACACATAGTTTATACAACTTCCTTCTGCTGGGGAGGCTCACTAAATGTGTTAACTTACTTATGATTTTCTTCATGAGCTGATAAGAAAAATACAGAATATCTTCAGCTGGAACATGTTAATCTATTTAAATCTTTTGGTTCAGTTGGCTGCGTTTTAAGACAAATTGTAAAAAAAAAAAACAGGAAAGATCCCAAATTCTAAAACTATATTCTCATCCATCCATTTTCTTTACCTGCTTGTTCCTGTTCAGGGACAGACAACTATTTACACCTACAGTAACAATTCAGTTCAGCCATCCTAACATGGATGTAGTTTCGGACTGTGGGAGGAAACCGGAGAACCCGGAGAAACCCCATGTAAACTGCATGCATAAAGGCCCCAACAGTACTAACCAACTATTCCACTGTGCAGCCCAAAAACTGTAACTTAAATATTTGAAATTTCAAAACAAAAGTAGTTTTTGTATTACTATTAAAATTATTATTGCAAAAAATAGTGGACACTTTAAAGGTGAACTTAATCAAATTTGATTTTTAATGCTGCTCCTGTATTTTCTGTCATTTGTGCCAAATTATTTCTCCTTCAATAACGCAGTTGGTGTAGTTTACTATTATATAGGTTTTAAAAAACACAAAAACATGAACATTAAGTTTTAATAAACTTGTGAAAGTGCAGAGTTTTCTAAACTGAGGTGTCTATTAAACCGTCTGGTTTAAAAATATTCAAACACCTCACCCAGTCATTTTCGTGGCTTTTATTCGTTGTATTTGGCAACTTCTCTACCTGCAGGTGGTTATGCCCCCCTCCTCAAAACCCCATTTACCTGCCTGCTAATATTATTTCTATAGATTCAGCTTATGAGGCAGAATTCTTCAACAAGATAACAGCAAACAGCATCACCATGCAGAAGTCCTTTAGGAAACGACTCTCAGATTGCCAGATGCAGCGTACAGGCGGGCTTGTTGGACAAACCTAAATGCTATCTGCTCTTGGCGGGGCTGTGATAAGGCGCAGGCGTCCGCTCTTTGAAACAGGAAGATAAACAACCCCCGGCTTCCCTCGGGAGCTCGGAGGATATTCTATGGGCCGGACCCCCGAACAGCCAACAAATTCCACCTTTAATAGAACCGCTGGAGGAGCCAGATGACACTGCGGTGGGCTCCTACACAAAACCTTGTGTGGAAGAATGAAAGTGTGTGTCACTTTTCATTTTCCTGAATGTTGGGGCTGCTGTGTGGGGGAAGATTTGTGGCTGCGACAGGTTAGGTTTAACAGAATGGAGAGCGACTGGGCTGATAGAGGAGTTGGGGGGCCACTTTTCAGCCCTGATTGGATGCTGTGTGCCGAGTTTGGCTGAAACATTCAGAACGTTAACAGATTTGCTGTCTGTACTCTTAAAGAAACGGAAAAATAAAAGTACAAATTACCTGATTTTAATTTCAGATATTAAAAGTGGTGTCTGGTGAGGCTTAAAAGGTGATTTGGTTTGAGTTTGGTTGTTTGGATAAAACACTTTTTTCCTTCAACTCACAGCCAACACTTATTTAATTCTGACTTTCAGATGTTTTTAATCACACATTAGGACTCCCACAAGTCAGAAATTATAAAATATCATCTCGATTTATGTTCCAAGATGGTCTCAAGTATGTTCCTTTTTTTCCAACTGGGCTCTTGAGATATGATCATCATCGAACTCATTTGCATTGAATTTCACTTGCCAGGCAAGGTCTCCTGTCATCAAGATTATAGATCAGATGGGGGCATTTGACGCCCGCCGAGAGTTTAGGTCTGAATTCTCCAAGTGATATCAAAGTGTTACCTGAGGGGGGGTCAGAGATGATGACAAATCACAAAGTGTGTCAAGACATCACAGGCAACTGTGGATGAAACTGAGTCATATCACTGCCGCGGTGCTTTAAGAGGCCAGGGCACGATTACCACCATGACTTCTGAGGAGGATAAATACTCTGCCAGGACAGACTGCAGGATATTAGAGGGGGTGCAGTTTAAAGAAGAAGGAGGATGAGGGGAGAAAAAAAAAACCCAGCCACCAGTTTTCCAACTTACCCAGAGGAAAAATGCATAATCATATTATTTCACACACGACTTGGTTCAAAGGCGGCCAAAATAAGTTTGTGAGGTTCCCATGGGTCTGTCAATCTGTTGAAGGAGCTGCAGGCTAAAGCTTAGGATGCACCAAGTACGAAACAATTATGATCATCCCATTAAAGCATAGCGAAGCAATTTGGCAACCCAGTCTAGGGAAAAAAATACTCCTGTCAAGGGATGCTGTGAGATCAACTTCCATGATGCTATTGTATGGGACATATAACCCTCCTAATGATTAATGTTTGTCTTTGGTGTGTTGTGACAAAGGGGAGAGCACATGATAGTGGATGTTGTTGTTCTTGGAATCGAAGAATTGTTTTCCTTTAAAGCAAGAAGGGCTCCATAAAGTATAAAAAAAAAGGAAGTAAGCGGGAGTGAAATGATTAGTGCGCTTAGTCAGCTGTGAAATTGAGTTTATGGTTTTCAAGACGGTGAATTCAATTCGATAATGGGTATTAAGTTGTAGAGAATAATTAATAGTAATTGACTTCTTTCCATCACTATGCAAATTAAACACAGATAACACCACAGGAGCTTTTTAAGGCCAGTCAAGTTTGTGCGGATTAAGTTTAGGGATTTTTTTTTCCTATCAGAGAGGGGAGTGGCTCCTGCTCTGCTTTGATTGCTTTGTTGACAGATTTATCAGCGGGTGAGGGGTTACTGTCTCTTCGGGGATTAAAGGAATTGGGTTGTCACAAACTGTCAAGGCATTGAGCTTGCAAGCATTCTGGTGTATTTGTCATAATGGGCTCAGGCTGTTCTCCTCTGTGCTGTCAGATGTACTTTTGCTGAAGCACATCTGTAAATAGGAGAGATGAAAAGGAAGCACTGGATGGACGCTGCTGAGGACAGCGGGTTGGTATTTCTCAAAATGCACATTAGGGATTTGGAAATCTTGGATTTAAACACAGTTTTAAATTCAGAGATAATGATAAATATCTGGATTACTGCTGGAGTTAAAAATGACTTTCACTCCACTATATTACAGCTAAAATGTGTTGGAAACGTACATAACATAAAATCTTACCACTAAATTAAATAAACAGATTATTGGTCTGTGTTAACGTTTCTCTGTATTTTTGCTGCTAAAAAAGGAGTGCAGAAATAATTCACAGGTATCTTGAGATATAAAATGCAAATACAAAAAAAGGTCATATCAAAATGACATTTAACTCACTAGAGAGATGAGTGACAGCAGCGCAGCGGCAGCCCACAGACGTGTGGTCTTCATGCCTCTTTGTGGAGCGTCTCCCCTCATGTCAACTGTCGCTGATCTTCTCATTTCAGCCAAAGAATAAAAAAATAAAATAAAATTAGGAGTCTTCTCCTCACTAACTGAGCCTTTATCAGCTGCCGAACTTGAGGAGAAGCAGTGAGTGAGGGAGGCGGTCCGGAGGCGAGATGAATCTTCTCAGGCTCATCCAGGAAGGGTCAGGTGTCTGAAGGTAGAACTGGGCTGTTGTCTGAAGCCGTGGAGAGAATGGAGACGTTTGCACATCTGTTTGTCAGTGTGGAGAGATGTTTTATAACGGGAGGGAGAGAGTCGGGGAGGACAGAGGGAGAAAAGGGGGAGGAGGAGCAGCCAGGGTGGTTCACATTATTGATTTCTGAGAAGCAACTTTACTTTTAACATCATCGAGTGCTGACATCTAGTGGCATTGGTTTGCAATTCCTTCTTTTTGCTTGCTAAGTAAACGTCAGCAAATCCAGTGAGATTGAGAAAGAAATCAACTCTTCCTTATGTCTGTTTGCTCACCGTGACTCTGTCTAATTAAAAATACTGCTGTAAAATAAATGTAGCTCTAAAGCACAATCTGCTGATAACCACCAATATCTGCCATGAAAGGGGGTGATCATGTAATCACGTTAGCAAAATACACTATATTGCTCGTCTGTCTTCATACTCATATGAACCTGAGTTCATCCATTCGTAATCCATCGGGTTTAATCAGATCTTGGCCAACCGTTTGCAGCTGTAACAGCTTCAACTCTTCTGGGAAGGTTTTCCTCGGGTTTAGGAGTGTTAATGGGAATTTTAGACCATTCTTCCAGAAGCTCATCTGTGAGGTCAGACCCTGATGTTGGACAGAAGGCCTGGCTCTCAGTCTCAGCTCTAATTCATCCCAAAGGTGTTCTGTTGGGTTGAGGTCAGGACTTTGTGCAGGCCGGTCAGGTTCTTCCACACCAAACTCGCTCATCCATGTCTTTACGGGCTTTCCTTTGTGCACTGGTGCTCAGCCATGTTGGAACAGGAAGGAGCCATCCACAAAGTTGGGAGCCTGAAATTGTCCACAAAGTCTTGGTATGCTGAAGCATAACGAGTTGACGCTTTGCTCTTGGTGATGGAAGGCTTGAATTCAGCTGCTCGGCCATGGAAACCTATTCCATGAAGCTCTCTCCTCTCTGTTTTTGAGCTGATCTGAAGGCCACATGAAGTTTGGAGGTCTGTAGCTGTTGACTCTGCAGAACGTTGGTGACCCCTAAGCTCCTCAGCATCCTCTGAGCCCACTCTATGGTTTTATGTGTTCGACCACTTTGTGGCCGAGTTGCTGACTGTAGAATATTTAGTAGAGAAGAGATTTCATGACTGGACTGTGACGGCACCACGCTGGAATTCACTGAGCTCCTTAGAAGACCCATTCTTTCACTAATGGTTGTAGAAGCAAACCTTTGGAATCAATCCAGTTTAAGATGGCCACCACAGCTAATTGATCTTAGTTAAAACCTTTTACAGATATTGAGCTACAGTTTGAGGTGGTAGTACCTGAGAATCCTCCCCAGCAAATACTCTGAGCACTAAGGTCACATGACATCTCTGTTTAAAAATTTGGCATGCAAGGGGGTGGGTGATATGCATTACTCTCATTTTAGGGCTGCACAATATTAGGGACCATGCGAATGTGATACTCGCCTGTTCTGTCATAATGTTCAAAAATCTCTCTTGTGTCAACTGTGGAGATTTAAATTCTTTGCAATATTGATATATTGTACAGCACTATTTTATTTATTGGAAAACTTATTGTATAATTGGAGGTAAAAATAGGAATTTGTTACTGTTGAGATTGCTCTTGCACTGACCTTTAGAAGCAGGTGGTTTTTGTGATGTCCTAGATCTCAGTTCGGAGTGTGGGTGGGACTCTGAAATCATTAGATCCATTAAAGCAGCTTGATAACATCTTTTGTCCCTTTTCCAAATAAATGTCTTGCCTTTAATCTCTACACCACCAGGCAACAGTGGAGGTCAAGTAGTAAAAAAAAGTAAGTCTTAAACTTCCACAAAGACATTTCCTTAAATTCAGAGTGTAAAATTTTCTGACTAAGCATGGGTTGATTTCCAGTTTGACGTAATAGAATGGTGTTAAAAAGTTATATAATTGTTTGAATTCCATTTAGTCAGATGCCAGAGGCAGTGTGGGGTTTTCCTTTCCAGGTTTTGACATGTCAGCATTGTGTGTTGTATTAAACTGTCACCGAAGTGATACTTCTCACTCTGACATGTCCAAAATGCTGTAAAGAGGCAGGATCCAGAAAGCCAGGTTTTAACCACTTCTGAGCTACTATTGTCTAAAGACTTCACATTTCCAAACACTGGTTAGTCAGGTATTTCTAGTAATGCATAGCCTTGAAATTGTCTTTTCTTTGCCTTGAACAAAGCAAAAAATCTTCACCGTCTTACAAAGCTTTGCAGGATGGTAGAGTGCTGTGTGGATGGGTAAATGAGGACACGGGTTGTGTTGTAAAGTGCTTCGAGTAGCCTGGTTGGCGCTATATGAGTACAGTCCATTTACAATGTCTGTGCTATTATTGTAACTGCTGTATTTTGAGCATGTGGATAAACTTACCTGGTTTTATTCTGCCCATGTTGACGTCTAAATATTCTGCTTTTTGAAAGATTAGGCATATATAAAGAAAAGTACTGATTTATTTATTTTTCGAGCCAGGGTGTGACATTAGTTACTGCTTATAAATATCAGCTGTGAACAGTTCCCAGCAAAGACCCCTTATACAACAAAATGACTTAATTATGATGTATGGAATTAAAAACAGCAGTGTTGGAACTTTATTATTGCCTATTTTATATAGTTGTTGAGTAATGGATGGATGTTTAGCATAGGATCATAGTGCACCCAGAAATATGAAGTTAATCAGATTAGTAGTTTAACTTCAAGATGTAATTTTATTTTATATAATGAAACAGTTTGTGAGAAACTCCAGTGGACGATAGCACCTGTGTTATAGTTTGAAAGCTCCAACAATCCTCAGGTTTTGCTTTTAAATCTTTATCTTTATTTCTTGTTCCATTTTGGTTGGTTTAATCCAGATGAAGAAGCTGTGTTACAGTGGCACCCAGTGGTTGTCTGAGGTCATGAAGAGCATTTTAAGCTGTTGAAATGACTCGATGACCACGTTTCATTGACAACCGTGTTCGCGTTTATTTTCAGTAATTCTTTCCATACATACGAACAACCTGTACAAAACGGTCAAATCTTTTTTTTTCCCTCTCTTTTTTGTCACAACATACAACTTGCATGATGATAACAACAATCAGCGATATCATACACCCACTTTGCAATATTTTAAACTAACATTTTCTGTGCAATACAAAATAAATGTACACATACTTTTGATTTTTTTTTCCAAAAAATAAAAAAAGTCTATTTACAAATTTCACGAAAAAAGTAAACATTCTCCACACCAGTTTTCTTTCACGCTGAACTCAGAAGAAGCATGTTCATATTGACATTGTATAGTTTATTTGTACAGGTTTTTTTTTAATATACTTTTCTCTCTTATGTAGTGAGACTGAAAACAATAGAGCATCTATGATACGGTTAGTACATGAGGAAGTTGTATAAACTCAGTAGTCCTCCAAGAAAAGAAACAATTTAGTTTTGTTTAATTTGCTGTCGTGTATTTTTGCCCATTTGACAAGCATTTCAGTTAAATTGGAGTCAGTAAGGCAGAAATGACATTTGCATGGCGTGAATGGCTTTAGTTTTACTCCACTGCTGCAAAACTTTAATCTCTCCACGTTGTGTATTACTTCAGGTAAACAATAGGAAAACGAACCGAATAATTAAAAACAAACTACCCGCTGATATCAGAGTTGCATCTGGGCAGAAATGAAGTGAGAACACCAGACGAGATCCACAAACCACAAAAATGTACTTTTACTACAACCAAAAAAACTCTGCAGTGAGAAATAAAATCTATACATATTATTTACGTCACACCTGTTGGTTCTGCTTTTCGTTTGAACGTCCTCGTGTTGTTGGCTGCTCCTCTGCTGTCCGGTCCCGTTTGTGGAAGAGGCAGTGTTTTATGGCAATAGAAGGTAGAAGTCACGTGTGCATATCATGCTGCACTAATATAGTGCAATGTAGTGCCTGAAAGAAAGCAAGGGCAAACAGGCAGGCAGTAGTTTCCAGGCTTCTCCTCCATCAGCATCGTACGGATCAGTTTATCCCACAAACACAGGCTTGTGCGCCTCTGAATCAAGCAGAAAAAGGAGGGAAAAATTGCCTTCCTTTTGTTCAAGACTGGAAAAGAGATTTGAGTCAAAACCCAGCTGAGGATTGAGGGAAAAGGAATCCAAACCTTTTGATGGAGATTTTCTTCTCCCTCCTCCTCTTCCCTGCGGTGACTTTTGGCAACGTACGAACAGTCAAAGCATCCAAAGCCTCCAGCTACTCAGCGTTTTTCAGGGACGAGCAGAATAAGCATGTGTGTGCAGAGAGGTGCTGCCATGTTCAGAAGCAGCAGGAAAGCAGGCGAGACTCTCCTCTGCACCCAGCCTTTCCTGGGTCTCACATTAATTGGTGTTCAGGGACATGTTGAGGCAGGAAAAAAGGTTTTTCACTGACTGAGCTGGAGGTCACGGAGGTTCTGACAAAACAAAACCAAAAATAAATTAAAGAAAAGTGGCGTTAACAGAGCTCAACTTAAACCAGTTTCTGCTAAGAGGATTATCTGTGATGTGTCCATTCATGCTGCAAACATCCATGTCCCTCGCTGTAATGACGTGATGAAGTGGGTTTCTGTGACAGGTGAAGTGCTCGGCGAATTGTCTCTCGGAGGACTACATGTCCGTGTCCCCGTCGTAGGCGAGAGTCAGAGGTTTTAGTCGGTTGTTTTGCTGCCTCTGTCTCTGAGGTCTCTTTGGCTTTTTGCTGTGTGAAAAGATCGAAACAGGAAGTTAGAATAAGTGCCGAACCACTACCACAGATCATGACTGTAGGTGTGGGGCAGAAACACAAACTGCAGGGGAAATGAGCCACGGTGATAGTTGATTTTATTGTCTTAAAAGCAAATTCCTTTGCCTCACAGACTTTATTACTGGGGATTTTCAGGTTTAAAGTTTGACAGAACTGATGCCGGTCCATTCATCTTCTACCGCTTATCGGCAGTCAGGTTGCGAGGGCAACAGGTCCAGGAGGGAAACCTAATGACACTCTCCAGCTCCTCCTGAGGAATTCCAAGGCATTCCCAAGCCAGAGAGGATATTTAAACCCTTCAGTGAGTTCTGGTTCTGCCCGGAAAACCTCCGAAGGGAGGCATCGTAATTGGATGCCTGAACCACCTCAGCTGACTCCTTTAAATATTAAGGAGCAGCAGCTTTAATTCGAGCTCCTCACCCTATCAAACACCATTTGTTCATCTTCATCCACATGGAAACACTGACAACAACCCATAACCTTGTAGTAACTATGCCAGGCCTGTATATGTTGCTGTAACGCTCTTATGAATATTTAAGGCATGAATTTACCTTTACACAACCTTTCTAAGCAAGCTTTGATTTTCCTTTCCCAACTAAAAATGGCCACAACGTCTCAACTGATGATCTCATTTTGAACAAACTTGTTGAGTGGAGTAATTACAGTTTTCATGAAACATGACTTGGAACTTTGCTGTATAAAATATCCTCAATACGTATCAAGTTAATTGTTGATTTTTGCATTTAGTTAAAAAAAAAAAAAAGAAACAGCTAAACTTAAAATGACTAAACTAGTCACAAACAAAAAACTGTCTAGGGATTTTTGGCTGAAATCATCACAGAGTGGAAGAGCTACAAGTTGACAGGATTCATAATCTATAAAAGCAATAAAGTATTAGTAGCTAATTTGCATGCAGGCTTTGCACTCAAGCCAGACATCTGCTGGTTTTCTCTCCTGGGGCAAGAGAGACCTTTAGAGGAAAGGTAAAGCCATGATTTTTACTCTGAGCTGTCAGTTCTGCAGCATTCATGTCTTGTCATAAATTTTACGATGTTCAAAAAAAACATCCTTTAAAGAACGAATGTAAAAGACCGCCGACATCACCGCATTTATTTCAGTCAGGCAGCAGGACGGTCCAATAAATAGTTCTGAGGAGTTAAAACTTTTCTCCTACAGTCAGGGAGAAGTGATGCAGTGTTTTCTGCAGCGTTCAGCAACTTCAAAATGTAAAATACGGAGAGACAATCAGAAGAGCAAACGTTGTGTTTACGATTATTTTAACTTAAAAATGATCTAAATTAGACTGATTTGACAGGAATTTAATGTAGTTTCTTGATTCACCACAAGAGGACAGTGTTACCTTTCTACAGAAACACTCCCAATTTAGTATTGATTAGTTAACAGTTTAAAATTTGTTAATATTCAGGTATCAGCTTCATATCATCATGTTTTTAGTTTGTCCTTTACCAAAACCATAAAACCGAATGTTTATACTTACCAAAATACATTTCTGTTGGGACGTAACATTACAGTGTTTAAGTAAAGTTTAAGACAAAACTAAAACTTTACATCATTGTATAAACACACAATGTGTTTCTAAAGTGCTCTGCTGATATGATAAAAAGGATTGTAAAGATCCTTAATCTTCTTGCAGTATACGGTGTATAAACCTTCAGGCTGTTATTGCTAGTCAGTTTAAATAATAGCCTGAAGCTTTACACACGCTATTTTGGGGGAGGATTAAGTGTAATTGGCTTCAGCTTTTCATTTTGTAGCTGTGTAAGCACATTAATATGTTTTAGTTTCTTAAATCAATTCAGGCGAGTTCTTTACACTTGCTATTTTTAGACCAAAATGTTTAGTTTTGCAAAATGGCTGTGTTAGAAGCGATGTTCGATCGTTTTATCCTCCTCATCAAATCATCAGAGTATTTTAGAAACACTGAAGCTCATCATGTCGTGTGTTCATGCTGCTGGTTTCAGTTTTAACCAAAACATTATCTTTTACCTTTACATTCTCTTGCTAAAATGAATGTTTTCACACATCCCACTAAAAAAAAACAACTGAACTACAGATTCTCAGTATTGCAGTAATCGTACCTTTTTAATGTGGGAGTGATTCATTTTGCTTTATTAGAAGTGTTTAGAAAATATGCTGACATTTAGTTAAGAAAGTAAACTGGACTGGAAAGAGTTTTTTTTTTTGGTGTCTACACAGAGTGCAAGTTCAGATCTTCTTAAGTGCAGATCCATGGAAAGGTCCTGAACAATTAATATGGTAACTATTGTAGATAACTCTGTGTGAACTGAAGTTTGGAGAAGTAGTTAAATTTTGACCAGAATGATGAGCTAATGGCTAGTCCTAGAGGAGACAAGACCTAACTGGATTGCTGGTATCTTAAAGAAACTTCATTGTAAGCGTCGAATGGAGTCTGGCGGCGGTTTGGGCATCTGGTAACGATGCCTTCTGGACACATTTCAGACATGTCCCTCTGGCCTCGAGACCACCCAGAACTTAAGGAATCTCTAAACTTGCAACCTAGTCTCAGATAAACAGCAGAAGATGAACTTCCTGCTCAATATTATGTTTCTGCCAGTATAACTGTAATGTATTCGACCTTGGCCTCATTCAGACTCTTTAGCTCTAGTCAGATTAAGCTATTTCTCCAAACTGAGGTCATTCAGAACCTTTCCACATGACTCTTCTACAAATGATCTGGATAAAGAGCTTTGAAAAACATGTTTCCACACCAATCAATGTTCTACTGAACGTTACAGGCTGAGAGACCTCATGGGTCAGATATGGAGCGCTTAGGATTGGGGGTGAACAGCCTCTATGGGATCTAAAAGCTCTAAGAACTAAGAAAAACACTTTTGGGGTGATTTTTCCTCACCTGCACCTTCACTCAGCTAGTCAGGCAGAACATTGGACACTTTTCCAGAGCTCTCAGGGAAATTCAGGGACGGGGGTTTGTGTTGAGGGTAGAGGCCAAACCCTCCACATCCTCATTAACTACTGCTGTTTTGAGCCAGCTCTTGGCATTGGGGACAGGTGTAAACCATCTCATGTGAGTTCTGGCCCATCCACATGGCCGTCCCGTTGGTGTCGGACTCTTGGGCCTTAAGAGAGCGATGCAGTTTGGCACAGAGGCTGCTGCTCTCACATGAAGCGACAGAAACGAAGACAAAATGATGTGAAGGAGGGCATGGTTCAACTCAAAGTGGGTGGGGATAAAAATAATGGAGCATTCATGAATGAGGATGATGACAAACAGGGGATTAAACTCATCAACTCACCAAGCTAGGTATATCATAGACACTATGAAAATGAGGAGCACAAAGGCTCCAGCTGCTACACCATACACCCACATCTTCAGCTTCCCATCTGTGGAAGAAGAGGCTCGTCAGTTTGTCGGTTTACACTTAAACACGACACCAACAGTCATTAAAAGAATGCTGCATGTGTTCGATCTTCTTTTTACTAATTTAACATCATAATACAGCTCATTATTTACAGTGTAGGTTCCTGCTGCTGTTTATATAGCAGCGTTTGAGTTATTCCAAGGAGGAGAAATTAACGTTACAATCAGTGTTTCTGTAAATGTTGCGGATCATAAACGCAACAATTTTAGCCAATTACCAGACCAAAACGTCCTCTTACAGAAATGTTTTGCAGACATTTACACACAGACTCCATATCTCGCAAATTGCAGACACATTTGCATCTATTTTCCTGAGTCACAACTGTGTGTTTTTTCTGGTTAGGAAAAATTAATGAAGAGAAAATATAATATTTCACAAATTTGGTGAAACAGGCCCGAGGCCAGCAAAAGGGTCAGAACTGGTCCACTGCGTAAATCGGCCAATAAAATAAAAGCTGTTGCGGGTTATAAAAACTGAATTAACACCGTCTGCTGTTTTATCACAAGGTTCTTAACCCTCAGATATCAACTCCACACACTGTCTGAGCAACACTGAAAACTGTTAGAAACAGAGGTTAAACCAGATTATTAATTTTATCCTCCAGTCAGTCAGGAAAAATATTAAATAATTCATTTTACCAGGCTGCAAACTTGTTTCCCTTCAGATACCTGGTATTTATTTAGCTAAAATATCACACTTTCTGTTTTGTCTTGACTTAAATTAGATTTAAATAGCAGAAGGAACCATTGGACTAAGCAATGCAATAAATCACTATCTGCATTTAAAACTAACTTAGATTTTCCTAGTGTTGTACTTTTGCAAAAAATGCGTGCTTTTTAAAAAGCTAAAGAATGCCGGGGTTAATGTAAGTGAAACTCCATCTGTTCTGCACTCTTGCTTCCTAAATGTTTCTTCTGCAGCATTTTTCAGGAAACTCTTGCAGACGCTTTAAACGTTAAGGTAGCAGCAGCTGAGAGCAGAAAGTCTGCCTCATCCACTCATTTTACAGAATCTGTGCCACGTTTCAGGTGCAGTTATGTTTAATTTATGTTAATTAAAAGCTGATGACACAAAAACGACAAAAAAAGTTTTTTTCTGTTAAAAGAATTCCTTTTAGTTTTGTCTTATTACCGTATTTTCCGCACTATAGGGCACACTGGATTATAAGACGCACTGTCAATGAATGGTCCATTTTTGTACTTTTGTCATATATAAAGCGCACAGGACTATAAGGCGCATAGTTGTGCACCTCCCAATTTTTGTAACTGCACATGGACCGCCGCACTCCATTCAAAATGGACAGTTTCGGTGCTCTAGCGGAGCTGGTTCACCTGCATCAGCATTTATATGATCCCTCTATGAGAGATCACAAAGATAATTAAACGATTCAAAACTCACGGGAGGATGACGTAAGCGCCATGCATAAACGTCTACACTGCTGTGGGCGGGGCCATACACGACTACAACCGAGCCTTAATGCTGCAAACGCCGCGGCTTTGTAGTTTACCAAAGTCGTACATGTATAAGATGCTTCAGATTACAGGGTGCACTGTTGTTTTTTGAGAAAATTAAATGTTTTTAAGTGTGCCCTATAGTCTGGAAAATACGGTAATACATTTTGCATTTATTTACAGATATTTCCCCTCCAAGTTGTGACAAAAGAGCGTTAAATGATGACTGTTTTTCCTGCTGCATCAGATTAAAACACATTTTCGAAAGTCTGTGTAGCCTCCAAGTAGACAGAGAAGCTCACAGAGATAAAAGGTTTAAACTGGTAATAATCCAGAGTAACCAGTGTGGTGGTCTGACCTGGTCCGTAGGGCTGCAGGTACCAGGTCCGCCCGGTGCGTCCAGGCTGGCTGGTGGTGGGCAGCGTAGGGTTAATGGCACGGCTGGTCTTCACGTCGCCTTTCTTGTCCCCCGCCGTGGGGATCTCCAGGATTGGGATGGGGGTGCACTGGTTCAGCTGCCCGGCAGAAGACAGGACTTCTGTGAAGCCCTCCTCGCACATGCAGATCCCGACCTGCAGGGGGCAGCGCAGGATCGGATTTGATCAGAACAAGGGGTTTGTGGAATGAGCTCAATGAGGGGGAGCTCCAGAAAGATGTCTTTCTCATCAGTTTGTTAAAGGTAAATACCACAAAAAAAGAATTAATCATCTCAGAAAAGGAAATTTGATTCTAAACAAAGGAAAGGAAAGGCTGAATTAGGAACTTAAGAAACAGAATGAACATTAATAAACCACAAATAATCAAAAAGGTTCTTTTTTATCTTTCAGGCCTGGACTTAACTTAAAATTGAGGAAAAAAATGATTAAACTAATTAGAACAACAGAATCATAAAGAAGGATGAGGCTCAGAAACAGACAGGAGAGGCAAAATCAGGCTTAAACAGCGTCTTATTTCCATCTTTCTGGTTGTTGTCTTTGAATTGTACCAAAAAATGTACACAATATTTAGACTCAGCTACACTTTCATCTAAATGTGTCACAAATTTGAGCAGTGATAGGAGAAAAGTGTCTCATTTCATTTAGACAATGTTCTGTTTTATGATTAGTATCAAGATAAGCCGTAGGTGGCACCAATCCTCCAGCTGAAACTGCAAACAGATAAAGATCAGTTTGACTCATTTTCCACCTTTTTCAACCATGAAAACTGATAATCAGAGGATTTTTTGAAACCTGTTTTATGTTCACATTTGGAATTGAAGGCTAGTAAAGATTAGATGAGATACAATTAAACGCACTGGAAAATGTTTATGAAATAAGATTTTAAAGAGCTCGGCACAATCTTGTGTGATTTGATGTCTTGTTTTATTCATTTAGTCTAACTCACTGATTCACATGGGCTGGAACAGATAAAAAACAGTTCTCAGTGCAGTAAATAACATTTATAAGCACAGCAAATCATAAAACTGACCATTAAATTTGTGTCAACACCTCTGCAGGGCTGAACATGAGGTTCATGAAGATCTGTTTACCTGACAGAGCGCAGGTTCTCTCTGCTTTTAGGATGATTGCAGTCGTGATTGTCTAATTATTTTCACTCTGCTTCTTCTGTGATTGAAGGAGTCTGTCGGCCCTGCCTGCAGCTCACGCTGATAATCAGCTTCTTTAAACGCCGCACAGGCTGACGAAACTTAAAAGTATCAGCGAGTTTGAAGTTTTAGGGGCTACCGCAGACTCGGGTTCCTAATTCTGATGCAGCACAGTTGAGCGACACTATGCAGAAATGGGTTTTACATTTTCATGCTGCCGTCATTTCATCCCCCGCTGCATTCAGATTCAGCTCTGGCAGCGGCGCGCCACAGTGGGTGCACAGTGTGCCATTCATCAAGGCGACCTGCACCCTCAGGTTCAGGTGCTTGGGATTATTATGTGACTGCCGGGTCAGCGTTTATGCTAAAGTTTTCCTGTTTGCACTTTATTCCAGTCAACCTGTTTCACATACTTTGTGTTATTTTAACCATTCGTATATCTAAACATTCGGCTCAGAGATGGTATATGACTTTTATGCTTCTTGAATTTCTGTAAAAAATAAAAAGAATTAAATCTACTGCTGCATACTTGCTTTATTTTTTTGTTTTCTTGTAATTCTTTATCTTCAGTTTGGTTAATTTAGCGTTGAGCTACGGCTTTGCCAATTTGATCTTTTAGTGTTTGCTAACTAAATTTTGAAGCTACTTTTATCATTTACCTTCAGCTTTGATCATTTAATTGTTTTTTTTAACGGTTCTGCTCAATTTCTGCTTCTTTTAACGTTAACAAATATCAGCAGTCATTCAACATTTCCCAGAAAATCCAACTTTTTCTGGTTTCTCATTCTGTTGACTTTGTTTCAAATACGGATCATAAAAACAGGTTTTAGATTAGAGAGTATAAAAACAGCTCACCTCGCTGCAGAAAGACTTTGGCATGAGGCAGGGCGGGTCACAGGAGCTGTTGTCCACTGGAGGATTCATCACCGGACAGCCTCCTGCAGATGTGAGGTTTAAAGAAAATAAGACATCATCTGCGTCCCGTGCTGTCTGCTGAAGGTTACGAACATAATTTTAAATCTTAATAATTTGTTTTATTAAAAGGCATGTAAAATTCTGCATCTCCATTTGTTGTTTTTTTCCAGACTCCAGTGAAGAACCACTTGTTCATGTTTTAAAGATGAGATAAAAGCTGTTTGAGCTGCCATCACCCACCACCTCCACTCCTATTAGAAACAAAGTTCCCAGTTTTTCTGTTTTTTCTTGACATGTTGTGTTAATTTCACCTCCTACATGAAACTGCCACCAGTGGTTTAGACTTGTTGAGCCTTTGAGCTGCTGAGTTTATTTATTTCTTTTCCACTTTAAAGATAAACTCAGCTGCACTATCTATTATTCAAAACACTGCGTGGCAATGCGTTTTAATTTCTTCTGAGTTGAAGCCTCATTAAAGCAAACTAAAGCTTCTTTTCCTCTGCCCGTTATGGTTCGAGTTTTCTTTATTTCCCACACACCATTTGTGTGCACAGATAAGATATTCATGTTTTATATTTTGAGGACTGTGCTATCAAATCGCTAATGTGTTTACAGTAATATGCAGACTCGGTTAGTGGTTAGTGCTTTTTTTTAACATCAGTTTTAAATATGTCAGCAAGTGATACCTATAAAGAGAATTATTTCATCTAATGAATGAGTTCAAGAAAGACTAATCGATTTTTTTGTTTTTGCATAGGGGCAATTTCACAAAAAAAATAAATTATTCATTTAACAGATTTTAAGGAGACATCAGGTATTTGCTTTTTATGAGTTGAGATGATTTTCTCTGAAATACGCTTTGATTTAAACACCACCTTACTCTTCCTTTCTTTGGGACCATTTTTAGGGGGACATAGTTGTTGACACTCCAACAAAAAGCATGGTAGTGGAAGTGTTATGAAAAACGCAGCTTTTAATCCTGTGGAGGAATTTCAAGCGGGAAGAACAGTCTCCAAAATGTCTTGAAACACTCGCAGGGAGTTTCAGTTTCCTCACTTGAGTCTCAGATCCTTCTCAGTTTGTTTTCTGTCATTTGAGAGGGCTCGAGTTGTATTTTGACACCTTCACATCTCACAGAAGAGGGGCGGGGCTACAGCCCTGAATGTCCAGGTCTAAAAACCCCAGAGACGACATCTTATTTTAGTTTCTAAAGTATTAAATCCTAAACGTGGGGGCGGCTGCTGAGGTGAGTATGATGTGGGCAGAGTTGGGCATTGGATAACGTGTACAGCGTAGAATACAAATTTAGGCCGTGATTTTCACAGGTTGGCTCTGGAAAACATGGCTGCACACTTTGCTGTTTGCACGTGAGACTGCGACAGAAGATTTAACTTTTTTACACAGTTTTGATCCAACAGTAGCAGCCCAGGTGAGATAGTACCTTCAGTCTGCTGTAAAACCCAGAGTCCGTACCTGTGACGTTGAGTCCATCTGAGCGCTGACACCAGATCAGCGGGCGCGTGGAGTTTGACCCGCTGCTGCTGAACCACTTGTACTCATAACATTCACCCCCTGTGAGCAAAATACAAAAACAATCAACACCTATAAACACTACAATTTGAGCCTGCAGAGAAGACCATTAATCATACAAGTGACAGATTAATAAAGCAGCTGCTAAATTATGGTTGTATAATAGTCTGCTGTCACATAATGTCCAGTTCAAGGTTTTTAATCTTCAGTAAGAGCTTTTGCTTAATGACTTTCTATCAGTGCTATTATGACTTTATCAATATCTCCATCAGGGCAGTAAATGACTGTATTTCCCTATGGAGTCTTGTGTAACCAATCATCGGTGCAGCCAATTTCACTGTGTAAATGAACAATTTAACCTTGAACAAAAGAAAGATCTACTCTCCGCAGGTCTGGGTACAGTATCACTGCTCCAGTCGATGGCACGGCTCTATCTCCCGCTTTCACAGGACGATTTGTCTGCGTCCGAGACAACTTCATCCCTAATGTGCTTCACTTTTCTCATTCTCTTCCTGCTCTGCTACATCTGAAGTCGTTTTTCAGACGTGTGAAGTTATCACTGCGTCGACTCATTTCAGTCGACGCTTCCCACCGTCTTTTACGAGCAGATTGGAGTTTCACCAAGATAAGAACATTTCTCAGAGGAAGAGCAGACATTATTTCTGGAGGCAGATGTCATATGTGAGTGCAGTGGTGTTAGAAGTGTGAAGATGTTAAAGGGCCAAGGCATCTGACAGATGAGGATTCTTACTTATATTACCAGAAAATGACTAAATTTAACCACGCTGTAATGAAACGAGCAGCACTTATATTGTACTTTAACACCACTAGAAACAGAACTAAAGACCAAAGTGTCTGGCACATTTTTTAAAACTAAAATTTAGGGCAACTGATTAGGAAGGAAAGAGATTACGAAGAGTTAAAACTCACTTTTCACTCTCTAGTAATGCTAATACCTGCAGGGCAAAGTTCTCAGGTTATCCTCCTTAAAGCAGTTGTCCATAAATCTTGAACAAATATCCATTGATTGCTAAAGTACTCTTTCTAACCAAACTTCTTGGGCAAGAAAGGCCACGAATGATAAATCAGTCAGAAATGGTGACTGGACTGTACTTATAAAGCACCTTTCTAGACAACCAGGCCGCTTAAAGCTCTTCACAACCCAATCTGAGCCCTCATTTACCCATTCATACAACACTCTACTACATCTCTACAAAACTAATCTGAATACATCATTCTATAGAGTCTAGATCACATTGAGACACCAATGGGGCATTCATAGATGCAATTAAGGGGGTTCAGCGTCTTGCCAAGAGACACTTCAACATGTGGCAAACTGGTGGAATTGAACCTGTGACTGTCTCATTGAAGGATGACCGCTCTAACCACTGATCCACAGCCACCTCAAAAAGTCAAAGCCCAAATTTTAATCTCGCTAAGATAGCGGAAGACCCAACAAACATCTTGTAACACAACAAAAAATAAAAAGTTTCAAATAATATTGGCGGATGAGAATTGGCCTGAAAAGACAAAATTGTTGTAATTTTCCACGAGTATATCAAATTTATTACATTTTCAACCAATAAAACGTGTTATTGACTAACTTTAACTGGGGGCAGGCTTTCACTGTAAATGTTTGCTTCTCAAACTCTTTAGTCACATTTTCAATGATATTAAAGAGATTTTAGATATTTTAGATAAAAATCCCCTGTGACTCTGTAAATTAGTCTCCTACATGTAACCTGCTTCAGTAAGGGCAAACTTTTCTTTTAAATGAGAATAAAAGTTATTGTTGCAGCAGTAGAACTGATTTTAAACTGTAAAATTAAAATTAATTTTTTTTTTTACATCTCTGGGCACCTAATGAATAAAGGTTACTCTAATATTTACTCTCATTTTGGCTTTCTACTTGTCTAAAAAATATTAATTCCTTCAGTGTTTTTCTAAAAGTTGTAATATTTAAAATGGTGAGAATGTTTTTATTGAGAATGTCCCTGAAGCTGTTAGGGAACCAGCTACAGTTTTTACATTTTTTCTAGTTGTAAATGTACTTGCAGGGGAAAATATTTTATTCCTATCTGCAGTTCGTTCATTATGGCCATAGATGTCGTGGCAAAGCGTTAAGAGAAATTAGCATTCGGTAAAAATGCAACGGGGAGACAGCTTTGGTTTGTTTTTCTCATCAAACCACTCCCTCCCTGCATCCCAAACCTCCTTGTGCCCGTCCCCGCCCTCTTCCTTCCACCGCCTCCTCCTCCCCCCTGAGCGATGCTGTGAAATCAGGTCAGGCTTTGGAGCCGTGTACAGTAGCCAGGGAGGGAAGTGTGGAGGAGTGGGAGGCGTGCGGGGTAGTGGGCTCTCTCTGCAGACGGAGCCCATGGCAACTGTTCTGTATATGTTGAGCCTTACTGGTGGTGATTCACAGCTCGGTTGGAACAGATTCCAGGTTTTGTCCCGTTTGGAGTTCACTATGATCCAACTTTAGTCCAGGTCAAACACTTCTGATTTAGCTGCACACAAATGCATACATGCTCATGTTTTTACGGTCCAACCAAAAATGGTTCACTTTGTAAGTCAACTTATACAGTAATTAACCTGTAACAATATAATAGCATTCACATGAACCACTGTGAAAGTTTGGAGACTGAAGTTGTTATAAAATGGCAGCAATCAACTTCGGTCTTGGCTAAGGTCAGACAAGCCATCAGCTCATCCGTCCCGTCAAACATAAACTCTTTCTTCAAACTGAGGTCATTCAAGAACCTAAACCATTGTTAGAGGGGTCTGAATTTGTTATTTGTAGACAACATGTCTATTATTCTGTATCTGTAAGTAATTTATTAACGCTTCCTGACTTTCAAGATGGGAGTTTAATTTAGAAAATATATTTAAACCTCCCAAATTACTCATTACAGGGTTATTTCAGAAGAAATATTAGGTAAATCCTGCCAAAGTGACGCTTAAACACCCCAGATGTGCTATTTGTTGCTACTACTGGTGGTATTTATGCTTGGAAATAACATTAGTTTCATGTAAATAACCATGTAATAGAAAACAGACAGCAGTGTAAAGATCTATTAAAAAATAAAATAAAATAAAGCGCTTCAGTGAACGGCTGAATGCTTGCAGATTGGAGAACTTTGGTCTTAGCTGTAAGTTTGTCAGTTCTGTTGAACAAACTATTCCTCCAAACTTCCTCCAACAGATAAAACATTTATTATTTAACACATTTAGACAGGGCTGCAGCCACAGTAATGAGTGATTAAGACTCTCGTGGAGCAGCAGAGATCACAACAGTCAATGAGTGCGGGGTTTCCTCACGTCAGAGCTCTGACTCAAGACATCCCTTCTGGAAAACCACCAATTAACCCGATGAACAGACAGGAAAACGAGCTGTGGTTAGCACTTCTGTTGATCTCAGTTTTATCTGGAGCGAAGAACCAAAACAATCTCCTGGTTAGCTCTGGTACCTCACGGTAGTGCTGGGCGATATAACGATACATATCGTGGGGACAATAGAAAAGTGTCTATCGTCATATATTTTCTTCTATCGTCTCTATTGTTTCTATCGTCTCTATAGTTTCTGTCGTTTCTATCATAATTGTATCAATGATTCATGTAAATATTTCATAACGTAGGCTACGACGAATGTATTAGTGTTGTCACTTTGCATACATTCAGTTTATATAAGTGATAAATAATAAGAAAAAATAACTAT
>NC_051445.1:2919706-2968076 GCF_001649575.2 Kryptolebias marmoratus
GATAATGGAGTCTGTTGTCATTTGATACTGTTACGTCTAACAGGTACATATATATTGCTGCACTAAAATGCAGCAGATCTCATCTGTGAAAGTTCAGTTAAATGTCACTTCGAAATAAAGCTTGAAAAAAGTAAGAAATGAGATTATTTTTTTTTAATATTTTTCAGAGAATAACTGACAACGTACGTAATTGGGGTATATCGTGATATATATCGTTATCGTGATATAAAATTATCCATATCGTGATGTAGAATTTTTTCCATATCGCCCAGCACTACCTCACGGTGAAGAAATGTGAATCCTTTTTTGGGTTTCTACTGATGTCCCAGAGAGAAAGAAGAGGAAAAAGCTTGTAGGTATGACCCTGAATGAAAGTGTAGGCGAGCCCCCACCTTCAACCTGTAACAGCCTCCGACTGACTTCAGAGCAGCACCGTCACACAGATTCAACTCACCTGTGATTAAAACAAACATGACTGATCTCTCTGTTCCATCCAGAGGTCACCGGCAAACCCTGACTCTCTCACTCACTGTTGGTGGCAAATTGCAAACGAGCGTTCGGGAGGGAGTTTTAAAAAATGTCTTCAAGCACTCGGTCACGGGGCTTTGCTGTCGAGTTGAAGAAATTAATCGTGTTTGAAAAATTTGCACGGGCGTCTAGAACACTTCTCAATGAACTTTCCAGAATTCTAGAGCGTATTCAAACTCCTGGCAAACTTTGGCTTCAATTTCGCAGGAGAGCTTGTTCAAACAGGTGATTCTGTGTTACTCCAAGTAGTCCCCGACAATCGCAGCTAAGTGAGACACTACCACAACCGCGTCTGTTTAGGTGGCGTTTTCTCATGCGTTACTTATTGCAAAGGTTATAAATCAGGCAACGCACATTAAATGTATAAATGACCAGTTCCTGAATTCGTTTACTGTCTGACTTTCTTGTGAAACACACACTTACTTGGCGACTGAATGCTTCAACATTTTCAAAAAAGCAAAGCAGCCGTGCAACTAATTAAAACCTTAGCCTGTTCTGACAGAAAGAGCTCAAAGTAGACAATCGTGCTGCAAACGAGGAGAACTTTATCAGTTTGAGAACACGTGTTGCAAATAAAGAATTTCACAAGTAACTAAGCTGCACACTCAATGAAAGGAAATGTTTGAAGGGACACAAATCTTTAATGAACCAGACTAAAACTTTTTTCTTTTTAAGTCTTGAATTGTATTTTTGTCAGTGGTGTGGGAGTCCTAATTATTAAACTAACAAACATGTTCATCCCTTGGGATGTCTCATTTTTATGAAGACATTTGTGAGCTTTGCTGTGAGTTTTTGTACGAGTCTTCTGTTTCAAAGTAGTTTCTTGAGTAGCACTTTGAGCTGTTTTAGTTTTTGCTTAATAGAAAAAGAAAAATATGTTGTAGCTGATGGTTGCAATAAGTTGTTAGAAAAATAACAAAATTAAATGACTAAAAATAGCATCCAGTCTGTCACCAGTTGGAGAATTTTTAAGTTTAGATTAGACAAACACAAACCACTTTTCAGTTGTATTAATCAGGATGTGGGGGAGAAAAGAAATTAATTAAAGTGTGAGGCTGTTGAAGTGCAGCAAGCATATTTTTATGAGCATAACCCACATACCAGGCACTTTATGGCTCAGTTATGGACCAAACGTGACTCAAAACCTGCAGATTTGGACCATTTCTGGTTGATCCTGTAGCTGAGATTCAGCAGCCAGTTTCACTTTAATGAAAACTACCAGTCAGGATCAAATATGAGCAACAATTATCTGCCGTCTCTAAACGTTTCACTTGACAACGAAAGTCTTCCCGTACGAAGACTGCAGCCGTTATGAAGCGTTTTACCGTCGCAGGGCTGAGACTCCCACGCCTGGTCCGGGCACAGCTGCAGGTTTTCAGGTTCCTGGGCCAACACGGCTCGTGACCGGACCTGAACAGAACCGAAGTCGACGCCGGCACCTTTCACGCAGATGCTGACACACGAGCTCCAGTCGGACCACTCCATCAGGTAGCATTCACCTGCAGGCGAGGAGAGACGGACACTTTTAACAGACAGTTAAATGTCCAAATGTCCAATCAAAGTTTAACTGATTATTAAAAAAAGTAAACAGGAAGAAAAACATTCACTACTTGCAGCCCAACTTAACTCATAACACCAAGAACATCTGAAACATTTTTATGAACACAAAGTCTTTAACAAAATCAATGTTCATTTGTCAAAATTAGTAAAAAGAAATATGTAAAAACAGGAACTGCCTGAAGAGCTCAGCCTGTTGGGATCAGGATATTTTCTTACTTTTCATCTACATTTTACTCAGCTCTGATGTTTTTTATTAAATTTTCACCATCTTGCATCCTCTTTTGGACCTCATTTTATCTTACAGTGTGGAAGCAATATAAGCACTGTAGCTTTAGTGCGGCTGTTTGCAGCAGAAAACAAAATGTTTGCCTGTTTCTGTATTGATGAGAAGAGTTTAAATTGGTGTCGAGCAGGACGTGCGTTTAGAAATCCTATCATGTGGTCGTTGAAGTGGTTAGAAGGGATTCGGGAGGAGGAAGAGGTGAATTTGAGATGCAGGGCGGTTTGGTTTTGATCACAGCTGACATCTGCAGCTCATCAAACAGTCAGGGAAATCGAACACAGGTCAAGGATGATGGTGCATGAAAGTATTGTATGTTTGCGCGCAAGCGGGGATGCAGTCTGCTGGTATTCCCATGCTAACCTCCCAGTCTTACACAGAAAAAAGCTCGAATTTCCTCCTGAATCCCTGATGCAACTCCCTGCACAGAAACCAGTCAGAGCTTTTGATTGCTGTTTGATACTTCAGTACTCCTGCAGTCTGCCAAAGATGGGTTGGACCGACTTGTTATCTAGGGCAGCCTCTCAGTGTTTCACATCTCAGGGACCAGCAGCCATTTGATGAGCTTTGGGTTTTATTTTAACCAATGAGAAACTCACTGGTGGAAAAACGCACACAGAAACTCCAAACTGAGGTGTGGGTTCAGTAAAGGGCAACATTTGATGAACAGTCAGTCATGAGCCCAAAGAAAAAGGCAAAAGATTTTTGGAAATGAACTCTGCATTTGTGCTTTGTCTTTTGGCAGGAGCGAGGAACAATAATCTCCCCTTCAGGGACTGCTGACACTGAAAATAACAGCTTTATATTTAAGCTGCACTGCTGTTATCTGGCTGCATCGTAAACCAGGGAATAGGCTTTTGATTTTTTCGAAGTGTTGTGGATTTGGCCTGTTTGTGAAGAAGAAATGCTCCCGTGCAGCTGCTGACCTGATGGACGGAGTCACGCCTGTCCGTTGGCTCTGCTCCACACTACAAAGCACCATCAGGAAATCTGACAACATCTCATCAGACCCGGCCTTTGAAGTGTTAATTTCTCCTGAAAGAGGGTTCAGGTTCCTGCAGAGGCATTAGCTGCCAATCACAGCGCGGTCAGCGTGACCTGATGGCTTGTAAATTAGCAATGAAGGATTAAGTGGATACAGTGGAACTGCTGCTCTCACTTAATTCACTGCATCTATTCTTTTAAAGAAAATGTTAGGTCTACAGGATGCATTAAAAAAACAAGTCAATATTTACATCAAGAAACAATTACTAGGTAAACTGTCAATAAATCCCCATTTCCAAATAAAAAAAGCAGGTTAGATTTGAAATTGTTGTGTAATATTTGTTTATTTAAATCTGTTATTCTATTCAAAATGCAATGCAACTAATTAAATTTACTTTTTTTTAAATTTTGAGTTAATTTAACCATTATCACTGTGCCTGTTAACCCTTTTCACAGCAGTACTCAACACAGATTTCTGTTTTAACACCTTTTAAAATCTCTCAAATGTGTGAAACATCAACATAGCACCTAATCAGTTTAATAATAGAAATATATTAACCACTTTCTTTAATGTGAGATCATTCTGAGTTTATGGTCAAACCTAAACCTTTGGCGTTTAACATCTCACAGCGTTAAATAAACAGGATTTTAAACAGCTGTCCTGGAGGGACCTGTTCATGGACAGGATCTGGTTTGGGACCTTCGGGGTCTCATCTCTGCTTTTTGCGGATGGTGTGGTTCTGCTGAAGGCAGCAGCGTGTGAAGAGGTTGGGATGAGAGTCAGCTCCTCTTAAGTCTGAGGAAACGGGAGTAAAGCTCCCTCGGGGTCGGGGGTGAGTCTCCGCCTCAGGTGGGGGAGTTCAGGTATCTGAGAGTCTTGTTCCTGAGGGATGGCAGGATGGAGCTTCGTCTTCAGTAATGAGGGCGTTGCTCCGATCGGTCTGGGTGAAGAAGGAGTTGAGTCAAAAGGCAAAACTCTGGATTTCCTGCTCCGTCTACGTTCCAGCCCTCAGCTGTGGTCACGAGGTTTGGATCAGGACCAAAAGAATGAGATCCTGGATCCAAGCGGCTGAAAGGAGCTTCCTTCGTAGGGCAGCTGGGCTCAGCCTCAGAGATCAGGTGAGGAGCTCGGAGTCGAGCCGCTGCTCCTCCTCATCGAAAGGAGTCAGCTGAGGTGGTTCAGATATCTGATGAGGACACGTCCCACAGGGAGGAGACCTCGGGGCAGACCCAGAACTCTGTTGGGATTCTGTATCCTCTCCGGCCCGGGAACACCTTGGAATCCCCCAGGAGGAGCTGGAGGAGGTCTGGGTCTCCCCCCCGACCACGGATAAGTGGTAGAAGATGAAGATGGAGGTGAGGGTGGCAGTCGCTGAGGGTAATCCCAAACACATCTCACTTTCATGCTCATAATGTGAATTACTGCTCTACATCAAACCACATGCCCCTGCAGCTACAGCTAGCTGTTCTACCGTCAGTTTTACTTCGTCTTATCGATTTATTTTATTTAATAAATTTATGATGCTCTAAAATACAAAGCCATTACACCTTTAAGGGTTTGAGCCTGACTCTGTGAGTTTATACAAACAGTAACTGCTGAAAAAAAATTAAAGCTGTAAAATTTTATTTAAGATAAAGTTTCAGACATTGATTTGTTGCCATGACGCTGTCTGTGCCGCTGGATTATGGAGTTTCTTCCTCACCTTGCATCCCTCCTATAAACTTAACCCAGGGCATGTTTCAGGAACATTTTTTTTATGAGAGTTATTTTTGGTTTGCTTCAATCTAACCTGCAGACATCCTACCAAAAAAAAAAAAAAAAAAAAAAAAAAGCAGAAAAATAAAGTATTTTCTAAAGGCTCTCTCTCTCTCTCTCTCTCCGTCTCTTCCGAGAGCCAAAAGTAAGTTTGGAAACAACTTTCCTACCTTTTCCTGGTTGGAATAAGCTGAAAACCTGCCTGTATTTTAGACAGCTGTTCTCACTGCATGAATTCAAATACCTGCCTAAATATATTAAACAACAATGTTTTTAATTTGCAATGACTGTAAAAAAAACTACATTTATTATCTACAGCTGATTACCTTTTGGAGTAAACTCAATTTAAAATGGCTGCCACAGCAAACTGGCTATAACTCAGTCAATTTTACAGATAGGCTGAAATTTCTTGTGGTAGTAGCTAAGAGTCATTAAAATCACATACTCTGAGATCACATTTAACATTATTTTCACGGTTTAACTAAAACAGCGACAACTCAAGATGATTTTACTCTAAAACTGTAGCATGAAAGGTGGCGGGTGATGTGCATTTCCTCAAGGAATGCTAGGCCTTTAATTTAATTTTTATTTATTTAATAAAGGCTCATCAACATCAGGTTTATTTCCTGCATTTAGCTGAATATTTAGTCAAAGTGTATAATCTAAAACTCCCTATACTTGGCATCATTTTTAGGATTTAAAAAAAAAGAAAAAACAGCAGGAGGCAGCAATTTCAACTATCTCATGGAGCTTGTTTTTATCCTGGCGTCACCAGAGGAATGTAAATTAGCATTAAACCTTTTAGTTTGCATCCACAAATGTTATCAACAGCAGACACATCTTGTGGACACACGGCGACATTTATTATCAATCAGAGCAACGGAAGCTGTGATTTAAATCAGATGTACACTTTCTGTATCAGCCTGTGATTTTATGACTTGCTGCTTCAGGAGAAACCAGGTGGAAATAAAATAATGTTATTTTTCTTTCTAATTTTTAACATTTTATTTGACATTTCTAATGAAACTCAGTAACTTCCACCTTCCTTTGTGCACAAAATGTTGCAGAAAGCCTCGCTCCTAATCAGCACTGATAATCTGTTTCCCTCTTAATCAGCTTCTCCAATCATTTGTGAGCAGAATTAAATGCAGAAAATTTACAACACAGCAAATTATTATTCACTGGGGCTGCATCCCAGCGTCTTTTTGTTTATTTATTCCTTCAGGTTTCTGTTATCTCGGGCACACAGCTTATTGAGCGCACCTTTCTGTGACCGTTGTTTTATGTGTTTTAATCACTTTGCCTCTTTGCTAACAGAATCAACTGATTCGCAGGGGTCAAAGATTTCATTTGGATTCACATCTCGGCTGTAAATCATGTGGTGCGAAACTAAAAATGGCTCCTCGCAGTCGCGCCCCTGTCTTGGCAGGATGCTTCAACACCCGAACGGTGTTTTCTGCTGGGGGGGGGGCTGTGAGGAATCATCAGACCGCTGCTTTCACACTTCCCTCACCGCGAGGCAACGGGCTGCATTTCAGCTGATTCACACAGCCCGAGAGAAACAGAAGGAAAGCCACTAAATCCGAGGCTAAATACAGGAGCCAAATATATGGAGAGTTAAGCTGTCGGGGTCTGAAATATTGCAAAGGAGACAAGAAGGTGCTGCGTGTATTTTATTGTCTGCAGCGACTCAATCAGTAAACCCTGATTTATCCAACTGTCTTCTGCTCAGCGTTCACCTCTGACTTTTGAAACCATGAATAGAGTCTGAGCATTTCTGTGTATTACAGTCTGACAGAAATATTGAAATCATGAACTGTTTTTACATGTGAACAGCACAGATCAGGAGCGAGCGCACCGGTTTGATTCGGACTTCTTCAGGCTCAGAAAAGCTCCTCACAGCAGGATCGTTTCTGACAGATGTGTGCGAAAACATCTGGTGATGTGAGGCGGGGTCGGTCTGTAAATCCTCCTCAAATTACAGCTCAATATGCAGCATCAGCAAAAACTCATCATTTTGTCTTATTACTGCATGAAATTTTAATCATATTAAAGAAATTAACCACGTTTTTTTGCCCACTTCTTTCTGTCTGTTAGCAAAATATCTCTTAACCCAGTGAACGCATTATAATGAGACCCTCAGAAAGTAAAGATTAGATGTGAAACAACTCAGTCAGTTTTATCGACACTGAGCTAAATTTGGCGTGGTGGTAGCTGAGAGTGCCGGGGATCATGCAAGATGGTGGACAATATGTATTTCAATATTTTATTTAAGAATAATAAAGTGCAGCTTCCTTCTTTTCCTGCAGCCTTTGTTCTGATAAGTGCTGAGATGCTCTTGTTTTGATAGATAGGGCTACATGATCTACAAGATTTCTTAGTCATTTTTATCGGCTATAAAATGAACAAGTTAGACAATATAAATATATACTGAAGGCATTCAAAGTGACTCTGCTGCCCCACAACTGGATAATTCTGTATTACTGCCCAAAGTGCCATATATTCTGTAAATAAATGTTTCCACAGTTTTGACAAGTGAGCAGAAAGATCCTTTCAGGTCAGCAGCAGGCACGCTGGCCTTGGCAGTAAATTATCTGAAATATTCCCCGCTACGTTCACACACCGTTTTCCAGAGTTTTTTCTACCGTTAGCTCGGTGGAAAATTCTCTGCAAGAAGTCCAGATCAGTTAAAGTTGATCATCTTTCCCTGCAGAAACTTGAACAGCTGCAGTGCACGTGTGATAACAGCCATTCTGTGTTATGAGAGTAAGTTCTGACGATTGGATCTGTGAGCAGCTCAATAATGCAAACAGAGCACATTTATCTACATAATTAACACTCAAGGATGAAGACGTTATCTGTAAAGGCAAACTGACTCGCACCTTTAGGATATTGATGTTTACGTGCAACCATAAACTCATTTAAGCTGCAAACTTTCGCAGCTGGCTGGGTCCTGACTCCTCGTGATGGATTGCATCCCCACCGAATTAAAAATAATCAAGACCTTGATTTTATGACACGAGCGAGTCTTGTTAACCTGAGATGATAAAGAACTGCGTTGACACGAGGTCAGGTGATTCACGCGCCACACGCGGGTCTCGCTGCCCTCTTCGAAGCAGGGAGTTCTTACCTGGACACGGAAGGATGCACGCCTCCTTCAGCATGATCCGTTTGTCTCCGTCCACAGCCAGCTCCAAGGTGCTGCACAGCTCCTCGTCCACCATGCTGCTCTCGCCGTCGCCCGAGCCGTCCGACACGAAGCAGGACAGGTTCCTGTAGCGCGTGCCGTGTCCGCACACCACGCTCTGACAAAGAGGAGGCGTTACCACGGTAAAAACTACGGTCACGTTATCACAGGAGTTTATACGTGCACACATTTAACCGATAAGCAAACATTTCTTATGTTCTGTAATAAAAAAGAAAAATGTTTTCACTGGTTTGTTAGAAAATATGCAGATTTTCACTTGGAGTCACACTGAAAAACAGGTTTGCAGAAACTCCTCTGGAAATTAAATTTGCCAGGAGTTTGCACACATATAAACAACAACAATTTTATTTTATTGTTTTACAGCTCTAGAGTTATGGAAACAGGCTCCAGATGCCTGCAACGACTTTTTTGTCGTGTTCAAAACGACATCGAGGCCTCTTCCACTCATGAGGAAATTAAAAACCTCAGCAAAGGTTTCAAGAGAATTTGAAGACCCTCTCACGACTGCAGACCAACAATTACACACTAAGTGTTAACAAGCCACAACTAGTCAATATTCTGCTATCTGATAAAATAATAAACGGTACCAATTTATAATAATACAACAAACCAAACAAGAAAATGCAACAGAATGATTGTTGCTGGTTACAGTTCATAATTAATTTTTTGTGATGATGTAAAGTCACTTTAAAGACTTCTGAACGTACAGTTTTGTTGTATTTTTAACTAATTATGTTGTATATTTAATATTAATCTACAAGAAGAACAAATCAGCTTTGATTTGCCTCTCAGCAATTAAATCACGTCAAAGCTTATGAGCAAAACAAAAACATATTTTCGGATTCAGATGATAAACAAGTCAGGAGACAAAGACTACGGTAATCGAAACGACCAAATCCTCTGTTTTTCTGTGAGATTACAGATTTTTTAGATGAATTATAAATGTTTGCGTTGCTCCCGGCAGACTTCATTAAAGCTTTCAAAGTTTTCCTTTGCCATAAAACACAACAGTGGATATTTTTGTTCTTCTGTTCTGCAGACAGTCCAAAACCAAGAGTTCAGGCGGCCAAAAGTCTTGGCAAAGGTATCAGTTTCCACTAATGTAAGAGCATTAAAGATGCATGAGATTGATCTGTGCTGTCCATCTCCTGAAACAACAATCTGAGCAGGAGTTTGATGGGCTTGTTCGTCGATACTGAAGAGGATTATTTTTTATGAGGAGTTCAGGTTTTGCTTATTGATCTCAGTAATCTGTTGGAGTTGCAGTTTCCCGTCGATGTGGTCACTAAAATTTGACGCCCCTCGATTGTAGCGCAGTGACTTGCTGATTCATGGACGTACCTCCACGCGGCACTCAGACCAGGGGCTGTACTGCCAGCGGTAGCAGGGGCGGACGGGGCAGGGCTTCCACTGCTCCATCTGGGAGGGACACGGCCGGCCGTCGCCCTGGGAGGCCTGGACCACCGAGCGCTGCCTCCGCATTTTACCTGAGGGAAAACCAAACGGAAAGTCCTCCATGTGTGCTCTCGTTTCTCAGAGATATTTTATTATTCCTGAAATAACAACGCTTAGCTTCTTTGTTTCAGATAAAACAAACAAAACTTTATTACTTCCAAGGAGACAGACTAGTTTGCAGTTTTTTAAAGTGCTCTTGATCAATAGTTCTTCAGACTTCCTGAAAAATGTTTTTTCATTCTGACCTTTGAATCACTGTCATAAAAAAGCTCCTAAACTCAAGGGATGAACCAGGGTCGAGTCGACACATAAACAAACCAACTTTAAATTTGATTCAGGCACTTGGACCTCGTTCACATCATGCAGTTGCAGGCTGAGAATTAGTTTGGTTTACTGTTTGTTCTGATTGTTTTTGGACCCACTGTGGTCACTGTAAGCTACAAGCTGCTGAGCCAATCACTATGTTGCTTTATATTCACCTAATTAAACACAGCACTGATGTTACAGTCATGGTAATGTTGTGTAAATGGTTGTAGCTCACTGCAGTGGAGTGTTATGAGTTAAAATCTTAAGTCTTGCCCTGACACAGCTCTGAGAAGTCACAAATCATTTTATGCTACTTTATTCCTCCCATACTGCATCTAATCGTCAAGCTTAGTAAAAATTGTGAACCGAGCTGCACATAAATACAACCAAAATGGCTCTGAACTGTGTTAATGTCAAAATAATATAGTTCAGATGTCTGAAAATCATGTAATTTTTACAGAAACGATAGTCCTCTGTGTGTATCTGCATGCAGAGCACAATAAAGACATTGTGGGGTTCACATTTAACTGCCAGGTATGAACGCTATCCTGCAGGTTTTCCTTGTTTCCCTGCTCCAACACACCTGATCCGATGGTTAAATTCCCTCTTCATGTTCTGCAGAAGCCTGTTAATCACCCATTGGTTCAAACAGCTGTGTTGGAGCAGAGGAACAAGTAAAACCTGCAGGACGGTGGCCCTCGAGGACCAGGATGTCCCACCCCTGCTATAAACGGATGTGAGTGCCAGGTCTGAACAGGCCCTTTGTCCTGTTTTATTTTTTAATTAAAACGTTTACTTGTCAGATAAATTGGTTCATGCCTGATGAAATAAAAATACCTTTTAGCTGAAAACTTTGCATATTTAAAAGCTTTTAAATACCCTAAAATCTGAGGAACTGTTGCTTTAAAACCACTTTAAAAGGTTTTAAAACAAATCAAAAAGAGGAATGGTTTAGGACTTTTGCACAGAGCTGTACATGGTTCAGACAGGTTGTTTTCTGCACCAGCAGTTGAATGCAAACAGATTTAGCACACTCGCCGACCCTTGTGGTTTCCAGGCCCTCCTTCTGTAAACAACTCATTTTCCATGCGTGTGCACGTGTTTGTTCTGAATGCATTAAATCGTGCTGCGTTCAAAAGCACTTCACTTAACAGAGCGGCCTGAAATGCTGCTCTGTTCCTCTGATATCTTGATTGGTTCTTGTCTTGGTCAACCTGAGGTAAATGGCTTTTTACTCCACATCAATCAGCAAAGCCCGTCTGGATAAATCTGATGCATCACAGCCCCTCAGAGGCGTTTGGATCCGACTGATGCCATAAATTAGCTTTAACTCTACACACCAGCCCTAGCATTTCAAAATGAAACCCTCCCACTCTCTCAGAACCCTCCATTTGTTGCATATTCCACTTTTATTTCCGCAGACAGTAATTTCCTCACCTCGGAGTGCACGTCTGCCATCCGACAGCAACACAACCGTTCCACACAAGCCGTCAGACTTCATCTCCTGTTCCAGCAACAGAACCTCCCACACAAACAGAATTAGGCCCCTTCCAGCTCTTTCCACCTTTTGAAAAACTTTTATCGTTTTTCCTTGTGATTTGACAACTACAGCCTCTTCTTCAAAGCACTCCCAGGCCCCAAAGGAACAGGAGGATGTAAAGGAACAAAATCTAATGTCTGAAGAGCCGGAACAACAACAGGGCAACAGGACGACACATTTCTGCCGGTCACTGTCGCACAACAGCTTTCCCCTACAGAGAAACCTCCCTTGTTCTTCTGCTTATGTGAATTTTTCTGGAGGAGTTTTTCCTGAGGGGGCAGGATGTGTTTGATGTGAGCTTGTTGTAGTCATCAGGAAGGTTTGCCGAGCACAAACGTCTTTGTGTGCAGCATGGCTGAAACCAACGCAGCATCATTCAGTTCCCAACAATAATTTAAATACATTTTCTCCATAATTCAGCTCGAAAGAAGAAATTAGGATCTGAGTTTCTGGAAACATTCAGCTCCTCTAAGGGATTTTCTTACATTTAAACAGCTGATGAGCTGCAGGAAAATTCTTGTCTTTTTGACTCGGATCATAAGCCCCCGCTGACTGTAAATGTAAGAGTTTAATGTGTTTAGACATTTGGCAATAAAAACTGCTAAATAATTCTGCTAAGTTTACCAGCTTACAATGTTTGTACGAGAACCACTCCGTCTGTCTCATTGATGCATTTTGTTGCTCTTTTTAAACCCGTCTGAGAGGCATTCATAAATCAGATTAAAGATAACACAACAGTTCTGATTAGTTACTAATTTACCCAAAGCCTGGATCTCACTGAGCTGCAACCATTAATGCCTTCCATTGTACAAAATTCAAGCCAACTGTATATCCACAGTTATTTTTTTGAGTGCACATTTAGTTGCATCATACCCGCCTTGACAGCTGCCCCCACTTTTTTATGATTTTTAAATAATTATTCATCCTCTGTGTGGTTGTCAGAGCCCGTTTGGGTGTTAAATTACAGCTCCAACGCTCCTGAGACGTGTTGGAGACGCCCGCAGTAAAAACTGGACGCACTCAGAGAGCGCACACCTCATAGAAGTCACGACGGGATTAAAAAATAGTCCAATCCAGATCGTGACCCGGATCGCTACCGACATTTAATCAATCGTTTCATGTGACAACCCTAACATTTCCTGACTTCTCCATCAAAACCTGTTCATTATTTTTAATTAGTCTTGCAAACAGACTGAAAACATGAGCTGCCTGGTGGAGGTAATGACGCCCACGTTGACTTGGAGAGTTCAGGGTTTTCCCCAGAAAAGAGGCTAAGCCCGGTGGTAGGTGGCTGTTCGCCGGCCGACCGCGATTTAATAAAAATAAATAAATAAAGTTGACAGGAAAGTTGAAAATATGGCTATTTATTATGTGATATTGTAAGATATTTGTGTCAAATATTTACACAACTACAGTTTTACAAAAAGGCACTTTTGAAATACTTTTTTAAACAAAATACGTATTGATTGCACCTAATTTAAATCCTAATTTACAAATAAATTAACATAAATGAAAAAGTGCAAACAGAACCAACACGTCTCACTTCCAGGTTAATGAATAACAACAGACAGATGCTGTACTGTACTGAGCTTATCTAATGCTGAAAATAACAGCATCATTTTACTGGTAAACAAGGATAATATTTTCACTAAGCATAAAACATGCTTACTGTAAAGGCTCCGTGAACAGCGCACGGACCTGAGTGCGCGGTGGAGGCGTTTATATTTGGCGCTTACGACGGTGCAGTATTCTCCGAAAAGACGGGGGGCAGTACGCTACGTAACCAGTGGAAATACGGTAAAAAAAGAGCAGATGGTGCGCGTTATAAGTTATAAAGTTATAAAAGGTGCACGACGTGACACCGCATGGGACCTTCGCTCAGGGGCGGGGACAGGGCGATTGCATGACTGTTGGCGTGCACCCTCGCACGGTGAGGTAGATAAAGGTAGCGGTTTCGGGGAAGTGGATGGAAAAAAAACGTGTATAAAAAAATGAGGCTGGCGGCCCGCCAGGCTTATAATCCACTGGGGGAAACCCTGGAGTTTTTAGATAAAATTTGAACATGCGACAGGACTGAACCCCTGCAGCTATTTTGAGACGTTTTGGAGACTCCCTTTCAGATGCTGTTGCAAACCAGTCTCCACCAGTGAGACACAAGCCTCTCGGTTTCTTACCTTCCAGTCCGCAGGTCTGCGAGCACTCCGACCAGGCCGACCACCCCGACAGCTGGCAGTTGACGGGACACTCCACCGTGCAGGAGACGTTCATCTGCCAGTTCTTCTCCAGATTTAACTGCAGCACACGTCCGACACAAGCAGCCGGGGTTTTATGACACGTCATCAAATGATTCACTTCACAGGTGATCACTGGTTTTACAGAGAGCTGAGAGCCGAGAGCCGTTCCACTGACAGCACCGGGTCTAAACATGTGAACGCCTTTCTGACATATATTGTAAATAAGGCCGACGAAGAAGAGGTCCATGGGCTAAGGAGGTGATGATTCTGTCAGAACCTGGAGGTTACACTTCCAGGAAGCTGGGACACGGTATGAATGAGTAAAATCCTCAGCGTCTGCAGAGGAACCCTCGTAAATATTTCATGCTGCTGTGGGCCTACTACAAACCATAATGACTGATGTGATTAAATCGTTGAGAAAAAGAAAAATAACGTGTAAAACAAGAAAAGTAAACAGGAGCTGCAGTTGACAAACGACGGGGTGCCTCACCTCCTCGCAGAATTTGATATCGACAGATTTGCCGTCGCTGCGAACGCAGTCGAGCATCCGGGTCTTGATGCCGCTGCCGCAAACGGCGTTGGGACTCAGCTGACAGGTGCTCCAGTCTGAACGGAGAAAAAACGGAACGGATTCAGAACCTTTTACTTACTTAATTTTTTTTTAAAATGAACAAATGCTGGTTTAAAGAAAGCGTTACAGGACAGGATGAAAGACCAGCATACCGTAAAAAGATGACACTTTTTATCTCCAAGCATAAAAAAATAAACATTATATTCAGTGACTGTTACATCCTGATGCCTTTATGTCACCAGACCTTATGTTTGAACTGACTTTTAAAGAGTATAATAAGGTAATATGTGAAAATTCCAACACATTCAACTCAAACAGGCTTTTAAAACATGACAAATCCCAAAATGCTTAAATAGAAGATAACAGACACAAAGCATCAACATGGATAACAGAGTATTTAGTGCAAGCTGCCACAAAAGGTGGGCGATCATGTAATCATGTCATCTTGTCTTTCTTTGTGTCTGTTAGCAAAACATTTCATGAACCACCAGATGGATTTTAATAAAGTTCCCAGAAAGTAATCATTAATCATCTACAGCTGATTAAGTTTCAGGGTCAACAACGTTAAACTTTAGCAAACACAAAATTCATTTAATATTTCAGACCCTCCAGGATTTCGGGATGTTGCGATCGCAACTATTAACGCAAAATCAAGCAAACCCCGCGAAATCGCAACTTTTTGCAACTTTCCCGCAACTTTAACCCAATATTTATTGTTTCTAAAGTGATTCGCCACCGTTTCTGTGGTCTAGTCTCTTCTTTGTGGGTTTATGTAGCGTGGAATACAAAATAACCCCAAATAACTCAGGAAGAAGACACGTGACGTCACTTCCTGTTAACGTCAGAATGCCGGGAGGAGCAGCGACCGAAGCTAAAATGTGCGCTAATGCTTCACATTTGCCCACAAAGATTTCAGCAAACCAGTTTCCTCCCCAGCTGCAGCTGTTTTGCACGTCCTGCAGTGTAATCATGGAACATAAACGCATCGACAAACACTTTGTGTCTGCAAAACNAAAACATGTGAGGAGAGCTGCAGACCAGGGACAATCCAGAAATGCTCATGAATGTCAGTTTAGAAGCTATCAAAGTTCTCAAATAAAGCACCTTTTGAGAATGTCAATGTTTGTTGGTAATTATCTTACAAAACTAGGAAGGATTTTTGGTTTATATATTAAAAGAAATGTTTTTTTTTATTGATTTTAGTAAAAAATAAATTGCAACTTTTTATCACAACAATCACAAAAAATGCCTGCGAAATCCTGGAGGGACTGATAGATGTATAATTACGTAACTTTCACAGAGATTAAGCTCAAATTGAGTGTGGTAGTAGCTGAGAATCCTCAACACACACCCTGCGTGCTGACAGATCACAGGAGACGTTTGGGTGAAAGGCAGGTGATACGCTTTGCTTTAAACAATATAACTTTCATTAAACTTGTCTAAATTATTGTCATTTTATATGAAAAAAATAAATATTTTCATAAATGTCCTAATATGTGTCCCAAATATGACCATTATTCCATTTTTACAATTTATTGTCTTATGACACTGAACTGCTGTTATTATTTCCAAAACACAAAGAAACCTTTTTACATGCTTACATAAGTAGTTTTGCACATGAAGCAAGATTTTCACAAAAAAAAAAGCACCTTTTCTTTTCTTTTCTGCAGAGTTTTCCTGCTTTAAATCTCGTCTCCAAACTTTTTTTCCTTTTCCCTGCAAACAGAAACCTTTGGGCTTTGCTTCAAACAAAAATGAGAAACATTTTTTTTCTTCAGTCCTTCCCACACAGAGATCATTTTTGTGCCAGAAAAGACTTGGATAACACTGAGGGTATTCAAAAAAAATAATCTTGTTACTGTGAACAGGAATGCCACATTGACCCATTTTGCTTCCAGCTTTCTCAAATAGTTGTTATTCTGAAAAATGATATGATAAATCTATTTAATGTTCTTTTAAAATGTCTGCTGCCCAAAACCTTCCTCTCCTTTCTAAACTTTTCTAATACTGTAACACCTTTAGTCCATCAAATTTAAACACCCAAATGTTTTGCTGCATTTCTTCTAAAACTACTTTATTATCACTGACAACAGCTGCTTTAGCTGGGAGTTTACAGCCGAAACAGCTGCAAACAGAGCTGAAATGTAATAAAGAGGTAAAAAAAATAATTTAATTTACTGTTTGCAAAGAAATGAACAGGAGAAAAGGCAAAGTGAGCTCTGAGCACTGAAGGACTTTGCTCAGATTGGTAGAAGAAGCTGAAATTGAGTTATTAAAAAGGTAAAAGAAACGAAACATGAGCTAAAAATGGGCAAAATGGTAGCTAAAAACTAAATGTAAAGCTGAAAGTTACAAAATCTTAGCTAAAAGCAGTCAAAGGCTAAAAGTAGCAGAAGAAGACAAAAATAAAGCAATGTTTCTGAAGGAATTGAAGGGATCTTAATATATTTCTATGGGGAAAAATATAAAAAGTATAAGAATTACAGAAAAAAGCAATAGTTGTAGCATCCATCTCCTGAATGAGATGAACTGATTCTGATATCTAAAAATACCACAAAGTCTGCAAAAGTAGTTCCAGATAGTGAAAAACCTGCAGAAAACAAAGGTGTGAATTCACACAGGTCCACAGTTTTTCTGCAGCTAAAGGCCATAAAAACATGTTTGCAAAGAATAAAGCTGCTGATCTATAATGTTTACTGTTGATGCTGAAATGCTGCCGTATGATTATGGAAATCAGGATTCATTCCAGCGCTCCTATCTCACCCAACTTGGAGCCATTTAGTGTTTTTATGTGACTCATGATGATTGTTACACAGAGAAAACATCTATTAGCATTCAGCTGGTTTCTGCTGTTGATTTTAGTGCCAGCAGAGACGAGCAGCAGGTGGAGTGGGAGTCATGATATACGCTTAGTTATAATGTTCACAAATCTTTCGCTTTCTACAAAACCACCGTGGAAATGAAGCGAAGCAATCAAATGTGAACTAAGTTTTATTTTCAAGCGGTTTAGCAGGAGTACTGCAGTGATTTCTTTCTTTAGATCGCCTCTCCGTGACATTTAGGCTGGCTGCAGGCAGATAATCTGCTGAGAAGTGATGCTTTTAGATGTGGAGGCAGACGATGCAAATCAAGAAACAGAAAGATTGGATTGAGAGAAAATAAGTAGGAACTGTAAGGATTCTTGAGTTAGAAGAATTGGGGTGGTTGCAGGACGGAGGCTCTGAAGCTGGTGACTTTTCCTGACGGAAATATAACGAGCCATACTTTCCCCTCAGATTCACTCAAACCCTGACAGATCGGCTCTTGGCAGGATAGAAGGATAATAACTCAAAGGATCCTGCAAATGCAACCTGAAAGCTCAGGAGGCTTCGTCTGCAGCCACAACTTTAAGTTCCACCCACTATCCAAACTCTGAAAGCTCCCAGAAGCTTCCGAGGACAGGCCTGCACGAGTTTCACAGCTGCCTCAAGGAGCTATCACGATGAGGGGAATAAAACTTTATTTAAACCAAAACCTGAAAAAAGAATAAACTGTTTATTAGCTGACAAATTGTGGATTTTGGTTCTGGGACTGAAGTTTTCAAACAACCTGAAAACCTTCAGTGAGGAGCAGTTTTAACACGTAGATCAAACATTTAAAAACCATCACCACAATCTCAGATAAATCTCCACACACACGTACATGAAGCTTTAAAGGAGGAGAACTTTAAGGCTGCCACTGTTCTCTCACCTCATCTCCTTATTTAAACTCTTTCTCTTCACTGTGACACAAACAAAGAGTGACGTTGATTCAAACAGCGGAGAATCAGCTCCTCCTGGGGGATCCCAAGGTGTTCTCAGACCAGAGAGGATAATCCTTCCAGTGAGGTCTGGGTCTGCCTCCCAGTGGGAAGTGTCTGAAAACCTCCAAACGGAGGCGCCCATGAGGCATCCTTATCTGGTACCAGAATCACCTTAACTGAGTTCTTTCGATGAGGAGGAGCTCCCCCTGAATGATGAAGCTCCTCACCTGATCTCTAAGAAGGAGCCCAGCTGCCCTCATTTCTGCTGCTTGAACCCAGGATCTTATTCTTTCCGATATGATGCCTATCTCATGACCATAGGTGAGGGTTGGAATGTAGGTGGACCAGCATTGGACGAGCAACATCCTTATTCCTGTGATGAGGCTCCATCTCCTGCTCCATCCTGCCATTACTCACAAGCAGGACTCCCAGATACTTGAACTCATCCTCTAAACAAGGAGGTCTGATTAAAGGTGGTGGATTTTTCCTTTTACAGTGACCACACAAGATTCCCTCTCTGGACAAATAAGGAATTACAGAAACTAGCAGCATTGGAGAACAGCTCCAGTTACATCCTGGAAAACATTGTAATAATATTAATGACCTGACTACAGATTGGAGCTGGGTGGAAACCAACAGGACAGTAAATCCTGCAGCTTCAAAGTCTTTCTGTATTTCTGTGGGGTAACGTGAGGCGACGCAGCGAGACGAAACCCAAAGTGACACAGTTCAGATGTGTCCAGATGCATCGGATGTTACAGGTTCTCCACACTTCGGACTGAATTTATCTTAAAAAGTGAGAAACAACTGCAACATGTAGACACAGACATGCATCACATTGAATCGTGTAACTTTTAAAGTTCTTGTGTTGAACAGCTCCGATTTTCTTTGGTTTTTTTGATGCACTTTAAAAATGTTGTTCGCTGCAGAACTGAAACAAAAATCCTGGCACTATATGAGACTGTATCTGTACAGAACCTTATATATGTGCATATAAAGTCTGCACCTAAAGCTGCCAGATGACTCAGCAGACTGCTGTGCATGCTTTGGATGCATAATAAATTTTGGTCCATTGTTGGAATCACCTTGAGATGATCCGTCTGTTTTCTGTTGTCTCTTAAAGCCGGGCTCTATAAATTTCTTGGCTGCTGCTCACTGCTGATAACAGATGAATACTTTGTCTGCAAAGAGGTCATTTAAAACTTCTATAATCTCACTTAAACCCAACAAATATGGCTGCCATCGCTATCTTTTCATGACAGCATTGAGCTGTTTGTGGTTTTGTTTAAGTTTTCACCTTATAAAAGGAAATAAAACAGGAATGAGGATCAGTTTTGGTTTTTTCCTGATAAACATCTACAGAAACACATCTCAAAGTTGTGTCTGTGAGGAGAAAAGGCAACATTTTATTCCAAAATTGGGATGCCAATAACTTTAAACCACATGAGTGTGTTGTTAAAAACATTGTTTGCTAACAGAGGCTGAGGTATCACTCATGAAATATACCATCCGCTGACAAAGATGACTGGCTGTTTTTAGCTGCAGAGAGCTCGTTTGCAACTCGGGGAATTGTGCCTCCTTCTGCCGAGCAGCTTTGTGACACTCTGGGGACTGAAAATAAGGAGAGCACAACAAGAAAGATCGACAGTAGGAGACAGGCGGGGAGAAGGAGAGCAACCGTGAAGGATTAACCAACTCAGATGATTTCTGCAATGACAATGAAAAAAAGACGCTTTACCCGGTAATAACCTCGGCTCATTTATTATGCACGTGCAGCTTGGGATACATGGATTTCACCGTGCACCCTCCAGGAGGGATCATGTCATGCGTCCCCGTGCAGCTAAGCTGGAAGACAGAGTGATTGTGATTTGCTTTAACAAGTAAGATTGAGCAATAAAAGCATCCTAATAAATTCTGATGAAATAAAGGTGAAATGTCTCCTTTGGTTCATTAAAAAAAAGGAGCTTCAAGACAGAAATATAAAGAAGTAACCTCTGTGGAGGTGATCTGAGGAGGAAATATCCTGCAGTTTAGAAAGATTCAGAAGGCTGCCAGCTTCAATTACTTTGGGGAATATTTTGGTTTTAAGTAAATAATTTTTTTTTGACGATTGCCTCTGAGCAAACCCTTTAACCACAGAGATAACTTGAACTTTGTCCAGGTTTTAGTAGCTGTGTGGATCCAAGGACAATAATAATCCTCTCCGCTCGTTTATTATGTACAGAGGGTTGCAAACGTGTTCATCCCTCTTGGTGTTTTATTTCGTTACCCTACAACCTGAAATTTAATTGGATTTTTACTTTGATTAAAACAATATTTCTACAAAAAATACTTTAGATTGATGAAGTAAATTGGAAAAAGGTTTGCTTTAAATGATCTTTTAAAAACATCAAACTGAAAAATGGTGGGTGGAGCCACCAAGTCTCTGCAGATCCGTCTCTGGAACTTGTGTCCCTTCATGTCTCCTTCAGGTTGGACAGGTGCTGATTGCGTCCAACGATCTTTAACTCAAACCAGAGATTCTCAGCTGGGCGGAGCTCTGGGTTTTGACTGGACCTTTCCAGGACCTTTACCTGGTTCTCCTGAAACCAGGTGAGAGCTGCTTCATCAGTGCTTCATCAGTGGGTCCCAGTTTTAAAATCTCTGGAAGACTCCAAGAAGTTCTCTGCTTTGCTCCATCTTTCCTTTAACTCCGACCAGTTTGCCAGTTGGAAAACACCCCACTGCATGATGTTGCCACCACCGTGCTTCACTGTAGAGATGGTGGTCTCAGCATGACGAGGGGTGGTACATTAGCCCTCAGACCTGGTGTCCTTGAATTTTGGCCTCATCGGACTGCAGCAGCTTCTTCCACATTTGGAGAAGAAACTCCAAACGATTCAATTTTTTGTCTCTAATAAATCTTTTTTTCTGTCTCTCTTCCATGAAGCTCAGCTCTGTGCAGCTTCTAACGGACCTACAGACAGATCCTCCCAGCTGCAGCTCCATCAGGGTCATCTTTGTCCTCCTGGATGTTTCTGTGGTGCCATCATCTTTCCAATTCCTAACAATGGAGGTAATGGAGCTCCATGAGGTGTTCAGGGTTTCTCCACAACTTTGTCTCTGACCTGTGTGGAGAGCTCCTTGGTCTTCATGATATCTCTTGCTCTTACTACTTTGAGGTGTTGAGCTGGTGTCGATCCTGGAGGCAGGTGGATATGTACTGAGATCACCTGACAGCTCACAGGTGGATCTTATTGACCTGATTGTGTGGCTTCTTTGCTTCAAAGCAAGGAGGCCGAACACATTTGTTCATTCTTACTGGTCGTATGTAAACAAAGATCGGCGAGGGGGGCGAATACTTTTGCATGGCACTGTAAATAAACTCAGGAAAGCTTGTTTCACTGTGCATCCTGCTGCTGCTTAAATAAGTGAGATTATGCAATAAAAAAACTCAGATTTCTGATGAAATTCAGATCAATCCAAGTTTCTTCCTTTGTTCAGTTGTTTAAAAAGTTTGACAGTTTTAGGACAGAAATATTAAGAATTAGCTCCTGTAGAGGTGATCTAAAGATCTAGTAGCATTGCTTGAAGGAATGCCTGTCGCCCGCCACATTGCATGCATCGTTAGCACTCAGGACTTGTTGGAATGACTCTCAGCTACTACCACACCAAATTTGAGCTCAGTATATGTAAGACTGACTGAGTTACAGCCACGTTTGTGTTTGCTAAGGTAGATCCATCCAGCGATTACTTTAAGAGTTTTGTTAAAATCCGTCCACTGGTTCATGAGAAGTTTTGCTAACAGGCAAATGATCAAACACAGACTCAGGCAATTACAGGGATCACAAAAAAGATGTTCTGTGCTTCATAATTAACACTTTGCAAAACCTGTAATCACAGTAAAAAAAACAACACGGCAGGTTTTAATGAGCTGCATGTCAGCAGACAAGTTTAAAATAAGTTTTAGCACCAAGATATCCTGCAAAGAGCTGCTTTGATCACAGTTTACTGTTACAAGAATTATAAAACTTCCCCATAAAAACTATTTTACTTTAGCTAAATGATAAAAAAATGTATGGATTACTCATTTTTCTGCCTAAAACATCCCCATAAAGGAATTAAGCTTGAACCTGAGGTGTTGCAGCTAGTTATAAAGCTTTTATTTGACAAACTTTGGTTTGATTTAATCATAGCTCGAACTAAACCTAAAAAAAAACCTATCTGAAGCGTCTGACGTGAAGCTTGTGCAGCCCTGCTGCTCTCAGGAGGCTCACGTCTGCCTCAGTTTCATGTTCCAGACTCCGCAGCCCCTTCATGCTGCCATTTCTCTACCTGTGATGTTGTAGAAGTAGTTGAAACAGTTGAGATTCAGACGACAAGGCTCTCTGTCGGTCGTCTCTGGGCACTGCCGTCCCACGGTGGGGTAGCGGAGGGTGTATGCTGCCCGCGCTCGACTGTTGTTTCTGGTGCAGGGCTGAAAAAGAGACGCGTAAAAAAACTTTATTATTGTTTAAACACTGACGTGTTGCAAAGAGTGAGTCGATTTGTCTAACTCATTAAGACGCAGTTCATTTAGGGTTTCCAGCTTATAGATGACGTGTCTTTATCCCCTTTTAGGTACGTTTTAGCCTGAAAAACGTACATAAAATAAAATGTGGAATTCGATTTTTTCACTGAAGAGCTGAAAAAGAAATTCTAGCCGGATCGGTTGAAGCGTCAGATTCAACACCGGAAGAAAATGACAGCCTTCTGAATGGCTCCATCACCGGCGCCATGAATAAAACATGTGCCAAGTCCCGCTGGTGCCACTGCAGACTCCATGTCGAGAGTGGAATTGTGGGAAGCCGGTGCGTCAAGCACGAGGGTAGAGAATGGGGTGTGATTAACAATAGCCTGGGTGCTGCTGGTTAAAAAAAAAAAACCTGGAGAAACCAGAGTAGATGAAGCAGCTTTTAGCTGAAAGAACCTGAAGTTCTTATAAAACGAGGAGCAAAGACAGAGCGTGGTGAAACCTGAATACTCAATAAAAATTTAAAAAAGCACTTTTTAGACTAAATTAAAATGTATTTGCTCAATATGAACTGATCAGTAACTTGCATCACTTTTTGATATTCATCAATGACTTATAGTCAAAAACAACCAAGGCCCATTTTTTACTGATTTAAAGAAAAATGTTTCAATAATAATCAGTTATAAACTTATTTACTGCTGTTTGTTTCCAGTTTAACTCGTCTGATTGGACTGATTTCAACTTATTTGTTTGTCTTTTGGTAAATTTACCAGGACTTCTCTCAGCTGCTCCCTTTAGGGCTCATCACAGTGGATCATCTCCTCCTTCACTACGTCCTTCAGTCTTCTCTGGTCCTCTCCTCCTCCTCCCTGACAGCTCCACATTCAGCTGATTTTGTCCAGTTTGTCCCTCCTCTGCACATGTCCAAACCGTCTCAGTCTTGTCTCATTGACTTTGTCTCCAAACCTGATGGACTCATTTCTAACCCTTCATCTCTGCCACCTCCGGCTCCTCCTCCCGTCTCCAAACTAAACATCACAGCAGGTCTCACTACTATCCTCCTCCACCTGTTCCTTACTCTCACTACAGATGTCTTCTGCAGACACCAACCTGTCCATCACCAGAGCAAACAAGACGGGACTCAGAGCTCAGATTTGGAATCCAATATGGCTGCCTCTTGCATAAAACCCAGTGATAGCTGCAGTAACGAACGTAGTTTTATTCTGCTGGTTTGTATCTTATTAAATTGTCATCACCTCTATCAGGATCCATGTTGCTTCAGCGTTTGGACGCAGGAAACAGATAAATCCATCGTTATTGGTTTATATAATAATAACAGACTGAGTTACATCTGCAGCATCACTCGTTTGTTTTAGTCCGACAGTTATCTGAATGTAGATTTCTGTTTTGGTGCTGAGAGGGAAACAGCAGTTGCTGTTTCTGGAAATATAATTTGAAAAGTTGTCTCAGTTTCCAGCGAGTTGGAACAGAAGTCACTTATTTAAACCTCAGCGTCTGCAACAAAATTAATGTTTCTGAGGAAAAAAACCCCAACCTTTTAGGCTTCAGTATTTTATCTAATAGAGCTAATTAGTTTTCATTTTTGTGGCTGTCTGCCAGATGATGTTCCCAAACCTGCATGCAGGTGTGTGAATCGTTAAATGTGAGTTGGAAACCTGCTCCTGAGTTGTGACTCTTTATCATAAATCATCTTCCCTCCCTGCTGAATGCACGCTGAGCACAGTGTAATATAGGTGATATATAAGCCATTTTCTCCTGCTTCCCACTTCATGGATCTCCTTTATTCCTCCTCGGTGGACGAGAAATAACCTGTTGACAAAGATTCACACACTGCTCACAATAACACGGCGCAGCTAAAGCTTTGAGTTCTCCAAGCCTCGGGGACAATATTTGTGACAGGAAAAAGATATCAAGATAAATCTCGGCAGAGTTGCTCGTATCTAATCTGTGCCAGGTGCTTCCGGACCTGGAGTCGGCTCTCACCATGCTGCAGTGGCTCCAGGGGCCCCAGTCGTTCAGGACGCAGTCCTCAGGGCAGGGCAGCCGGCTCTCCCGGGCCCCCAGGGGCATCTCCTCTGGGTCGCACAGATAATCCTCCACAGACTCGGACGGGCCGTCCACGGTGTTCAGCATGCACCTGTGGGAGCAGTTAGGGGGAAATGTTGAGCTGGACTCGTTTTGTTTAATGTGTCGCTGCAGCTCAGCGGGCAAAAAGTCAAATATGTTTTAAAAGATGGAGAAATTTGCAAATACAAGAAGTTAAAGCAGAGAACAGCCATGTCTCCTTTTATTCATTTTGATGGGGTTTTATTTCATTTAAGTTCTTTTAAAGCAGCAGCAGGTGATCATGTGATGATTTTGGTCCAATGATGAGCGTTCAGTCTCAGTTTTTCCACATCAGGAGGATTTATCAGCATTGTGTCACACATGTTGAACTTTAAATGCTGAATCTTCCTCCTTTTGACCATTTCAGCTTGAATCCATTTCCAACAAATCGTTTTAAATATATTCTGATTAAAATTATTTTTTGTAACTACAAAGAAAGTAACATTTCATGCTGAAGTTTTAGATAAAGATCTATTATTCAGACCCTCCAGGATTTTGCGATGTTACGATCGCAGCTATTAATGCAAAATCAAGCAAACCCCGCGAAATCGCAACTTTTTGCAACTTTGCCCAAAACGCCGCAACTTTCCTGCAACTTTAACCCAATATTTATTGTTTCTAAAGTGATTCGCCACCGTTTCTGCGGTCTAGTCTCGTCTTTGTGGGTTTGTGTAGCGTGGAATACAAAATAACCCCAAATAACTCAGGAAGAAGAGATGCGACGTCACTTCCTGTTAACATCAGAATGCCGGGAGCGTGCAGGAGCAGCGACCGAAGCCAAAATGTGCGCTAATGCTTCACATTTGCCCACAAAGATTTCAGCAAACCAGTTTCCTCCCCAGCTGCAGGAGAGTGGGGGGGAAGCTGTTTTGGAAAATGCCCCACGAAATCCTGGAGGGACTGATTATTGCTCAAACGTGTTTTAGGGGTGACTCAGCGTATGAGATATTTTGCTAACAGACAGACAAAAGAACTCACACCTGCTGCCATGAAAGCTGAGCAATAATTAACACAACAAAACAAGGTTTTTTACCATAAAATGCTTTGAGATTAAAAGAAGTCAAAGGTTTTTGACTTGGCCTTTCTCAGCTTCCGTAATCCTCAGGAAAGTTGAGCCTCGTTGCACCAATACAACAAATTTATGCTCTTCAACAAAACTTAGACTAACAAACTTGGAATGGGTTCATTTATTATAGTTAAGCTGCTAAAATAAACCAGCAGCAGATTGAAACAACTTTTATCCTGATTATTTCAGCGACATAAAACCTGAAGTTTAATACATATTTAGTACTTTGATTTAAAAGAACGACAAGTCTGTGCGTACCTGACTTTTCTGGTCTGGACACCTTCCCCACAGTTCTCCTTCAGATCCACGTTGCTGACTTTCCAGACGCTCCAGGGCTCGGTGACCCAAACGTACTGATTACAGTCGCTCTGACACGGCACCACCTCGTACACCTGAGGGCCAGGATCACTTTTAACTCAACAGAGCAGGACAGCAAACGTAGCACAGGAAACTTCCTGGTCCAACTTTCATGCTAGAAAACAAACTTAAGTATAAATATAAATATTTCTCTCCTATAGTTTGGTCTTAGCCATGCAAGTTTGTCAGCTAATGTTTGCCTAATACTCAGTGATTCTTTGACTCAGCTTGCTGAGATTTAACTCTGCCAACGAGATTATTTCGACTCCCAGAAAAGCCTTTGAGAAAAGTCTGAATGCAGCTCCAGCCGGGCACGGAGCTGTGTTTATGTACTCTGAGACGCTGTGACGGCGTGTATTTATCAGTCACTGACCCGCTGACATGAATGACACTTTACATCCGTTGCAACATCCCAAACAGCCGAGGAGAGCGGCTCTTACCTGAGCCTGTGGCACCGAGTCGCATCCAGCCAGGGTTGCAGCGGATTAAAAAGAGACAGATGGATTAATGAGCACAAGTCAACAGCTCATATAGTGCAGAACCTAAGATTAATGCAACATTTCAGAAACCATAATCAGAAAAGCCTCTGGCGTAAAAACCTGTTTGAACTGAAAAAACTCCCACTGCACAGCAGAGACGAACACAACTCCAGTCTGAATCTGCTGAGACTCTCCGAGCTGAAAAGTGCTTTTTATTCAAAGCCATGGAACCCAGAAATAATCACACTTTTAGGAATTTATTTTGGTGAATTAATTTAAGGCACTGCTTTCTTCAGTGTCGCTGATTAACTGAAAACAGAAGGCAAAAATAACTGAAGGAATTGGATTTCCTGTGAAAAAGCAGCGTGAACGCTGAAATATGTTGAATGACTTGTTGCAGTTCTAACAAGCAGAACGGAAGCTAAAGTCAGCAAAATGGTAACAAAAAGCTAAAACTTGCAAAATCATTGCTGAAAGCTCAAAATATAGCTAAAGATTAAAATAGCTCAAAGAATGCAGAAATGGTTTGATTGCAGAAAAGTGAAAACTACAAGCAGGATGCTGAACCACAGTGGTGCATTAATAAAAAGCTGTTTTTTTGTTTATTTGACATATTTCCACCTCCGTACCTGGTTGATGTGGTCCAGTTTCGGGCACGGCCGGCCCCCGTTGTAAGGTTTCTCCCGGAGCCATTTGGAGCGAACCTTCACTCCGCTGCCGCAGGACTTGCTGCAGCGCGACCAGTTGGACCATTCGCTGAGTTTGCAGTCCGACGGGCAGGGGATGATGCACGCCTCCTCGATGTAACCTGAGGGCGAAACGAGAGGAGTTTCGTTGGATTTAAACGCAACAGGGTGGCTGCAGCCAGGGCCGTAGCTACCATTGAGGACACCGAGGTCCGGACCTCAGTATTTTTCTGCTGTGTATAAAAACATGAATCCAAACGAGGCTTTTGAACGGCGTGGTTCTCTGCGTAGCTCCACCAGTTTCCTGTAGGAGGCGCTGCAACTCTGTGCAGCTGCAGCCAAACTCAATATCTACGAAGAAGAGCGCAGCTTTGCTACCTTACTGCTAAAATAAAGAGCAGAAGAAGAAGAGCGCCACTTACGGTGAAACACAACCGAGGTAACTCGCTGAAAATATTCTCCTTCAATTCCACGAAGCTGAAGTTGGTTTCTGATTCGCAAAATGGCTAAAGGGCGATTCCAGCTAATTTTTCCCTCCCTTCAGCATCTTTAATCTCCTCTAGTTAAAAAACTACAACACCTAGACACTTCAAACCTGGAGCAGATTATTCTGCACTGATTGCAGAACATTTAAAACCAAGTGTGTGATCTGTGAAACCTTCATCTGATTCCTGAAACCTCAATAAAGGGCCACTTCAGCACTTTTTTTTTTGCATCCGGACCACACTAGAACTGGTCCAGCTCCAAAACTACAACACCTCACTGGTATTTGATAAAAAGGTGAAATCTCTGCTAAAATCAACATTCATATAAACTAATTCATGTCATTTCAGTGAGTCATCATGGTTGTGCCCTGAGTCCTCTGTTGCTTCAGATGAGGCTGATCCCCATGGATTTACAAACACACACAAATACATGTCATATACACATTCAAGTCACTTGTTTTAAATAAATGCTTCTATTTTAATTCAGTTTTGGTCTTCATTGTAACTGATAATGAGTGGTTGACCTCAGGATGTTTAAAGTCTGGTTTCGGCCCTGTCTGCACTCACGAACAGAAATAAAAACTGTTGAGTTGTAAGAGAGTCCAGCTGCACAGGCTCCGAACTGTTACTCAGCACTTCACAGTTTAATCTAAACGCACCTCTTGAATTTTACACAATGAAATAAAAACAATCTGCTCTCAGAGGCCCAGTTTATGATCCGTTACATAAGTACAAAAATCTACCACCGTAATTGTTTAGGCTGAAACCACCTTCATTATTTTAATCGTTTTTGGGTCTTTTTTCTGCAGTTTACTGGCTCGGTAAACACGGTGCTGTGTTTCTGCAGCTTTTTCCTCCCTCAGGCTCTAATTTCCTTTGTTTTGAACCATCAGCACACCCGGGCCAGGCTTCAGACAAATGTCCTAAAAGAGATTATTCCTCTGAACATTTTGCCCCTGTGCCTCACATCTGTGTTCAGACCATCCCTTTCACCTTCCGGTAAACAGAATCTAATACAGTTTGGGGGGGTTTATGTAACAGCTCTGGCCTGTAAATCAGTTTAGCCTTTAATTAGAAAAATCGTTGAAATGAGTTGAGTCTGAGGGTCCAACTGCTTCCTGATGTCAGGATCAGTGAGTCGTCATTTATCAGTTTTGCCAATAAATACTGAAAATTTTCCCCCACTCTTTAATCACCTGCTGCCATAAAAGCCAGTCGATCATGTAATCTGTGTGTGTGTTTGTTAGCAAAATACCTCATAAACCACTGGATGGATTTTAACGAACCTCTTAGGAAATGATCACTGGATGTATGTCTACAACTGAGCGGCTGCTACAGCTAATTGAACTCAGCAAACACGAAAGCGGCTACAGCTAAATCATCTTTGTTTAAATCCCAACAAGCATTTAAACACAGATTACACAGGTTTTTATTTACTTTAGTTTCACTTTAAAGCGTCCTGCAGGGTTTCTACGGTAACATATTTAAACACCAGGATGTCAAAATGGTCGTCCTCTTTTGATTGACACGTCTTTTGACCAATTAGGTGGATATATGAGCCTCCACAGCCAATCAGATTGCAGCTTTATTACTGAAATCCTAGTTACCAGAACAATAAATTGGACTGCACTGACAAAAAATGAATAATTGTTACCTTTTTGTTACAAAGACACCGAGCGTTTGCATGAATTCCAAGTGGTTCAGAGCAGTGTCTGATGCTTTTTTCAGGAGTTTTTTGCGTTTTAGGAGTGAACGTTAACAGGTTAAAACCTTGTATTGCAGCAAATGTTACATTTATTCATTTAGCATCTGTAAATTAATTCTGCTGCTCAAGCAGAAGACGTCGAAGCTCTCTGGACTCAAACCAGTGTCAATATTTCTGCTCAGGAATTGTGTTTTTTTGGACAGATTTGTCCAGATGGAGTTTTTCCTGGGCTCAGATGAAGGACAAGACTCTTTATCCCCAAACTGAGCTGTTCAACTCCTGAATCTGAGCTACAACTAAACATATTCATGTTGCCATCTGTACACTCGCATAAATCGAGCCACATGTCCACCGTCCGTCCACTTCAGGATCTCCTGCTGTGCCGAGTTCAGCCTGACCTCTAAAATACACCCCCCCCCCGACCACGGTGCACAGAAACAGCCACTCTTCATCACCAATGCTGTCACTTAGAAGCTCGCTTTGTGCACGAGCTTCAGCGCCCGAGCTTTTTTACCCGCCGACTTCACTTCCAGCTCGACTGAGACGGCGCCTCGCCTGCTCAGGAAGGTTTTCAGACAGGACATCACTCCACAAGCCTTTAGAAATCAATCTGCAGCCTGAGACGAGTCCCTGCTGCTGCTGCAGAAAGTCAGGAAGCCAATTTTACACTTTTACTGCCAAAACTCCTTTAATGACCCGAGGTAGGAACAAAACTGCTTTCTAAGAACAAGCAAAAATATCTAAAAACTGTTTGATGCCGTTCTTGTTTTTATTTATAGAAACAAATAAAATGCAAGATGAACATTATTCTCATTAATAATATGATAACCTCGTCTTTGAACTGAATTTGCTCTCTTTGCATATTGCGTATTTTGCATATTGTCGCTGTCGGGCAATGACCTTGTATCTCCATTTTTCACCATTTTCATGTTTTTGCATAAATCAGCTCCATTGGTCACACTTTCCATCTGCGGTTTTATGGATGTCGATCGAATGAAATGTGTCAAATTACAACAAAACAGTTTATTATTTAAAAAAAAAAGAAAGACATTTCTTTAATTTCCTGAAAAGTTGCATTGTTGGAGACGAGGTTTCTGCCCGACTGCAACAACGTGAAAGAAATTGCCAGTAAAAGTTGCAGACAGGCGGGGTGTTTAACGCTGAAAGGAATAAAAAAAGACACAAAAAGATAAAATCAAAGATCGATCACCTGCTTAATGATAACTGTAAAATTCCTCCGTGCTTCAAAACATCAAACATAACCAATTATTCTGTTATCCTGTTATTCTGTTATTATTTATTTTCTTTGACAGCTAAGAAAATGCAACATGTGGTTACCATGAATACAGCTAGTTAAAACCTCCAAAGGCTCCAGCAGGTGACAGCAGAACTAATTACACAAGAATCCTATACTACGCTCAGATTTAACCTCCTTTATGTGGAAATCAGAGGAAAAAAAAAAGATTCACGTGAAAAGAAATTAATTTTTTGACGAACACCATGGTTACAGCATGCAGCTTTATGTTATGAACCCAGAGAAAATATATCTGATTTCAGTTTTTTTACACTGAGGACAAAAAACTCAGTTTCTTTACTTGTTTTGCTAAAGTTGGGAAGCAGAAAATCCACGCTTGTTGGGAGTCGGGAGAGTTGCCGAGCGGAACAAAGACGAGAAAGACTGCAGCCGAACTCCTGAAGGGATTTCCTCTGTTTACTTTTGTTCTACGGCATCACGTCAGGGTTTCCTGCAGCATAACGATAAACTCGACTTCTGCTCTCTTCTGAACTAGGCGGGACCTGTTGTTGCGGTAACCACGTCAGCCGGTCCAACAGATTTCCATGGAACAGAAATGCCTTTTATTTTATTACCATTTAATTGGCATAGTGAAGCCTCCACGTTGTAATTCAGTTTGAAGGCTCAGGATTCCTTGAAGGATTGCATATCGCCCGCCACCTCTCAGGCCAGAGACTTAAACTGGATTCATGGGATGGAGTTGTAGTTGTTCTGGTCAAATCTGGTAAATAAGGCTTTGTACGATCTCATGCAATATTAGTCTGGTTTTTTGTGTCTAAAGTATGTTTTGAGGATGACTACCAGCTACCACCACACCAAATCTTAGCTCAATATCTGTAAAATTGTCGGAGTTATCAACATTTTTCTGTTGGCTAATGTTGACTTGTCTTCATTTTCATTGACTCCAAAAGTGAGACGTGACTGAGAATGTCGTTAAATTCATCCAATGGTTCAAGACAAATAACACATGCACACAGACATGGGTAAAAACAATAGAAGCAGTGATCATTTCATTTTACACATTTCTGAAAACAAAAAAAGCCAGAAATGGAACCAATCACAAGAAGAAATGATGCTCAATGTTTTTATTGTTCATAAAGTTGCTGCCTGAAATTAAATGTTATCGCTCAACATGTGATTGATTGAAAGATGTGAACCTATCAGCTCCAGGAACTCCTGTTCCACTCCCCGTTTCCAACACAATGAAGACAAGTGACAATAACTGCAGGAAGCTCAAGGCTCAACACGAGCCGGAGAACCTCTGATCAGATTCCGATCTTCATCCTGAAGCGTCGACAGCATCACGTCATCACGTTCCACCCAATCATGGCACAGCTTCCGCTCACTTTCTACAAATGTTGGTTTTCGTGCAATAACAAATCTGTTGGTTGTATTGTTGCCCACGTTCGCAGGTCCTTGGGAAAGTTCTGCCTTTAAGGTTTTAACCTCTGTGACTTTCCACAATGTCTGCGTCCCGTCCTGCTTTAACGAATCCACAGAGTCCCAGCAGAAGGTCAGACTCTTACAGGTGTCATTTATGGTCATGAAGATAAGAAATAAATTGGTTTTTGTTTGTTGGTTTTAATATAGAAAGAAATCTGTCACTGACAGGACTTGATAGAATCCCTCAACTACACTTAACCTTTGGAGCCATCAGCCAAATGACTTTAACTTTTACAGATATTGAGCTGAACACCAGCATATCTTACATGAGATCATGCATCAAGATTTAAATAAAATGATTATAACTCATTTCACAACATAAGTTCTTAGTTAAAAAGCCGGCATGCAAACAGCAGCCAATTTGCTTTCCTTTAAGAAATACAAGGCCTTTAATTATTTAAACATTTTGTTTTATATATTTTTTTACGTTTCCAGTTTTTTTTAAGTGTTCCTAATAATCATTCATTAAAAAAACCCCAATTGTGTTCATTAGGTTTTAATTATGAAGCTATTATATTTGGAAAAACAGAAAATCAGCCAAAAATATTGGTATTAAAATAATCTTTAAGCTGCTCTGATTTCTAACGACCAGTATATAAAAATAATGTGACCTCCGGTTCTGAACTAATCAGGTCCTTTTGTTTAAGAACGCACTAATTGCAATCATCATTTTAATGTTCGTTTCTTTATTTTTGCTGCTGATTGTGACGTCCTAACAGTCGAGGACGACTTTGAGCATTTAAATGTACACACACACACACACAAAAAAACCCCACAATACTAGTTTAAATTTCCTCATTTTTTCTTCCATGTGCTCTGTCAAATCCTCTGTTTGTCTGCAGAAGATGGGCCTCTGAACTGAATTTGTCATCATCTCAAATACAGACATATTGGGTTTTTTCCTCAGAGCGAAACAAGGAAATCCAAAAAAGTGACAACAAATGTTGAATCAGCAAACACTTTTATTGATTATCCCCTCTTATCCAGTGGAATAAAGAGATAAGAGTTACAGCCCAAAGTACTGTGCAGAGTCACGGAGGAACCATGTTTCTTCTTTTATCAAGATTTTAACGGGTTTTGGCTGAAATGAAGAAATCTGGAGAATAAAAGAGATTTAATGATAGCTTGAGATTCAAGTGAACCAACACTGAGTGTGTTTTTGTCTTTGTGAGCATCTCGAGGAACATTTCTTTTTTTGTTTGTTTGTTTTGTTAGCTCCACTATGCCTTGGGATAAATACGTGGATGCTCACACACACACTCAACAAAGTGTCGCACAGGTATAAACACAGTCCCATCCGAACGATGAGCTCCTGTCACGCCCACACTCAGATTAACTGACGCATATCTGAATCCGTGACTCACACAAGGAGACTAAAACCGTGTTTATGTATGCACAGCACTGATGTTTTCATTTCAACGTCTCCCGCTTTCTATTTCACAGCAATTTCACGACCAGTTTCCGAGCCAGGAATCTTTGCTTGAAGTATTCTGGATCTAAGATAAGACCTTCCAACAAGGAGACGAATGAAGACAAAAAAAAGAAAAGCTTATTTGAAATTTAGGATTTGAAAATAAGCTTTCAGATATCCTCAAATATTCACCAGAAAACAAATGTCTGGATGTGCATTTTGCTGTGGTACGGTAAATGTTGCACATGAAACTGATTTCCCGTTTATTGCATGAGCTGCCTCCATTATTTGGGAAGTCAAACCAAAGTTCATACGATGAACTTTAACCTTTAACCTGAGGTGAAGCTCTCTGAATATGCTGGGAAGACTGTAGCCATTTTAAATGTTTTCCACTTTCTTACAGTACGTCTTTCTTTTTGGCTCGTCAATCCGTTTCAATATATTTAACCAAACATTTAGACTTTATATGTGCCTCCAGATCACAGTGACCAATTTGACAGCAAAATCTTTGCATAACCTCCTCTCTAAATGTGGAAATTTAACAAAAATACCCACATAAAATACAGACACTTCTAACAAAAGGCAGATAATTATCAGGAAGCTTCGTCTGTCGCAGGTTAAACCTAAACCATCAGGTTTAAACTTTAAGACACCAAAAAAAGGAAACAACAACGTTTGGAGGAGCTCTGAAAGCTGGCAAACGTTTCCTCTGAGAGAAGCCTTCAGTGTTGTCTTTTTCTTGTCTTTTAATAAAGAGCAAACGGTTCCTCCTGGCTGTTGTCACCAAATACTCTTGTTATCAGTAAAACTGATGTCAAACGCACCAAACTGCTGGTCTTCAGCTGTAAGAACAAGCTGAAGCTAAAGATCCACATCAGTGCTATTGCTGTCAATATATATAATCATCATTAATCACAAATGTAACTACGTCAATGCAGATTTTTTTTTAAAGAATACAACATTAGTGAGGAGTTTGTTTGTTGGATTGCAGCACAAAGAAGTAAAATAAAAACCAATTTCAGATTTCTTACCTGCATTGTGTAAACAAAGTTCTTCTAGACAAACTTTTCCTAATCTCGATAGTTGAACGGAGTAAAGAGTTCAATAAAATCAGGGTGAGAAAACAAAAAAGAAAATTGAAAGAACCGTCTGCGGGCTTTGGCAACAGTTGGCAGGAAATTATTGAGTAGAAGACAGAAAAGCACAATAAGGATCGACTCATGCAGGCGGCCATCATGTGTTGAATTACCGACCGTGGAAGATCAGTTTATGGTAGCGGTGCAACAATGGTCCAAATTACACGTCCTGGGGTGATTTCAAACAATGCATTTAGAGATGCAGAAGCTAGAAGCCCATTTCTATTGACGGAGTTCTTAACATGTAAACACCTCAGGGATTCCACAATCACTGGGAACGATTTTCAATTTATTGTTCAATAGAAACTCTTGTGAGTGCAGAATCTCGTGCACAATAACTGAATACGAAGAAAAACTGAATTCTGATAATACTGCCCATTTAAAGAGAGAATTATCTTTTTAACTAAGTAACAATGGACTAAGAGGACCGTCAGTGTAAATTTACAAACCAAACGAGGCGAACAGAAATCCACTCACCGTGGCTGTTGCAGCGGGAGGTCTCCACCAGCCGGTTGTCCTGGTCGTAGCACACCATGGCCTGATAGCGGTAGCCCTGTCCACACTCCTTGATGTCTCCCTGGACCTTCATGCCCATGGTGCTCTCCACTCGGCCTCCCTCTGGCAGGATGCAGTCCGACCACTTCCCCACCGGCTGAGCGTTGTACTTATCGCAGGGGCAGTACTGCGTCTCACTCAGAGGGTACATCTGTGTGTTTTTGCACTTGTCCTTCTTCTTGCTTCTCCCTGAGGACGGTAGATGGACAGAGATGGACACAAGCATCCTCAGAAGAGTGATCTCAAAGGCTACTGACCCTGAGTCTGTTGAGTTTCATCACAAAATGACGAGGGCCCAGAAATGCAACCATTATTCTGAGAAAGTTGTGTAAAATATAAATAAAAGCAAAATTCAATGATTTTTTAAATCTCATAAAACCATATTTTGTTCACAATGAAGCAGCTGCTGAATGTTGTCCCATTCTGTCTGTTCAACAGTCCTGGATGGGAGCAGATGTTGTTCTAAAACCTGGACTAATGCACCCCCATACCATCAGAGAGGCAGGCTGACCTCAGAACAGTTCTCCTCTTTGGTCCAGAGGAGACACATCTGTTCACATCTGGCTTCTTCTTTGCCTGATAGAGCTTTAAGCAGCTTCTGTGGACGGCACGGTGAACTGTGTTTACAGACTGTGTTCCTGAGCCTTGACCTTTGACCTCAGAGGTTTCTACAGATTCTTTAAATCTTTTGATATTATTAGCAGATTATGGGATATTCAAAGTCTTCTCAATTATCCATTAAGGAACTTTATTCTGAAATTGTTCCACTACTTTTAGACGGTTTTCCTCAGCCTGGTGAACCTCTGCCCATCTTTACTTCTGACAGATTCAGTTTCTAAAATGTTTTTAACCCCAGTCCTCTGACTAACCATTTGCCAATTAACCTAATTAGTTACAAAATATTTTTTTATTTGTACCACTTGGTCCTGTCCCAACTTCTTTGTGTTGCTGCCATTAAATTTAGAATGACCTTTTATTCATTTATTTACTTATAATTGGTCCCATTTCTTAGTTTAAACATTTGATATATTTACTATGATTAAAATATTGATTTATGAGATTTGGAAATTATTGCATTGGGGATTTTTTTTTAAACACAATGTTTCAATTGTTTTGGAGTTAGGGTTGTGAAAATAAAACAAAAACAAACTGCTGTCTGCAGGACACATGATAGTTGGAGCAGATTGCACTGAATCTGAAACAGCTGGATGAATCTTATCTCAGAAACTTTTCTCTCTCTGGCGGTCAATCATTAAGAGCCGCTTCACATGCAAATGAGGACATGCCTCGAGAATTTTCTGCCCGACCACCCAGAATATCTTTACCTGTTCTGTTTTCTTCTTCTGTGAAAAGAATTTCTGTGGGTTTTTTGCAAAGACTATTCTCCATCTGCAACCAAAGTTGCTCTAATTGCATCTGAGCAGCATGCTATAATTTGTCTGTAAAGATCACAATAACTGACAGGCAGGAGAAAAGAACTCATTATGCTCAACATAATAATCCCCATTTTCCTCCCACTTCAACCAAAAAGATGAGCCGTGGTTCTGCGATGGGAACAGTTCGGTTTTATTTTGAAAGTAACTGGTGATTGTGTCGTGTCTTACTGATAACTTTCCCCATATATGGATCTTAGATAAAGCTCAGAATAAGGATGATTGAACAAAATGATTCTAAAAATCGGCCCAAAGTTTCACACAGACTTTCCAGGAAGCTCCTGCAGAGACATCCTTGCGTGTCATTTCGCGATGCACAAACAAAAACTTTCTGATCAATGACAAAACCTGAAGATTTCATCTCGATTTGAAGCTTTTTCCACAGCTTCACTGTGGCGCCTTTTTTCTTCCAACATCGCCCATCAAGCTGGGCATTATCTCACCGACGTTAAGCTGCAGAGCAAACAAGCTTCTTTGTGAAGGGGCTCACTGCAGCTCATTGTTTGGGCTGCCCCCCCTCCGTCCTCACCTATCAATGCTCTCTTTCTGGTGCGGACCCCCACACAGTCAGCTGTGCAGGACGAGAACTTGGACCAGTTGGTCAACTGGCAGTCGTCCTGGCAGGGGAGCTGACAGCGCTGAGTGATGGCGGGCATGGCCTTGGCGGATCTCAGACACTCGCTGATGTCGGCCTGCGTCCCGTCCAGCTGGCGACAGGACACAGCTGGGACGATCGGACGAGGGAGGGACAAAAGCAAAAACGGTCAATTAGAAGATTAATTTTGTTTACAGACCATAAAGACAAAATGACTTTGAGATGTTCATTACAAATTATTTGGCTTATTAGTTCTAATTTAGTTTGGTTTAAAATGACAACAAGGCTCTAACTACTGGAACTACTTTGACGGCTGAGTTAAAAAGAACTTCAGTTTGATTTAGTAAAAAAAAAATAATAATAAATTTGCATGCATAGATTTAAACTTGAGCATCTGAATAAATGGTGCATTCAAGCACATGACAGTCTCCGGAGAATGCAGTGAAATTAGCTAAATTCTTAATTTTTTATCCTTAAAAACTCAACTCAGGACAGTTTACAGAAACAAACAGCTGACAAGTCTTACTTCCAAGACACGAGTCGGCATTTAAGGAATTTATTCTTGTACTGGTACGTATTTAAGCTCAAATATGTTGAGTAAAGTATGCAGATAAAAGTACTTTGTTTTCAGAATTGAATCTGAAAATCTACAGGAGTAAACATGTTCAAACTGCACCATTTGATATAACTCAGGATAACATTTTAATCTTTGATTTCATTGTTTGCAGCGAGTACCTTTAAATCAGGTTAAATAGTTAGGTTAAATACACGAAGCTCCACCAGAAGTGTTCACTTAGAAACACACAGAAGAAAAAAAAACAAACACTTTCTGACAACTAGAATGACTGATCTGCAAAGATCTCAGAGATCTCCTCTTATTAAAAAGTCCTGACACGTTTCTTCTGACATTTGAGTGTGACTGCAAAGGACTACAGGTTTAAAGAGGGAATATAATGGAAAGAAAAATAAAAAAAATAAGATCTTTGTGTTTATTATATCTAAAGCAACCAGCCTGTCTGGTGGTTTGGGGCCGAAAACGTTTTTTTATTGATTGATATTTGCAGCTGAGTTTACATGATATTAAAAAGTTTCAGCAGTTTTTTTTCCCACCCACAGCTTGGAGTCACACTGGATTTGTTGTATCTTGAAAGTGGGAAGTCAGGAGTCAGAATCTCATCAAAGTGGAGGCGGGGGGGTGGAATCACTGCCTCCTGGTTGTTTTCTTTTTTTATATTAACGTGGAATTTTAAAGTTCAGTTAGTTTGAGGAAGAAACAAACTTCAGAAACTTTGTCAGATATCAGCATGAACGACTTTTTTTTTGTTTTTTTTCCTCCTCGGCTGAATGATGGAAGTTCTGAGCTGCCATTTCTTACTGAATGCAGCATCAATGAGCTGGAACAATGAAGAGAGCTTCAGGCCCAAACTGGTGTGTTTTCAGGTGCAAAAAGGAGCTCGTTGTTACATCGACCCCCCGCCTCCGAGGATGGAGGAGCCCCGAGTGCAGACTTTATTTTTGAAGGCAATGTACCAGTACTTTTATTAATATAAAGTAGATGCAAGTGGCGTCAACCGGTCTTCTTTGACTGTTTTATCAATAAGGACCAATAAAACGTCTGAATCAAGAGTTTGAGGCTGAGCTTTAGATGACAGAAGTTTACATTTTTATCAGTTTGAACTCTCAGGTTTGGTCCTGTATGCTTTTACACACAGTACTGTGTAAAAGAAAAAAAAATTCTTTAACTACATTTATTATATTTGATGCACTGTTCCTCTTCAAAAAAAACAAACAAATCTTTTAAGGAACACCTGTACAAAATCAGCTGATGGTACTCTGAGAGTTCTGCTCATTGAGAAGTATTAAAACTAGAGACAAGACCGGAAGAAGGAAGTTGAAGCCATAAAGGACGAGCGCCCCCTAGTGGCTGGGATGGGTACAATGTTCAAGTCCCACCTCTGCATGTAAATGAATGGGGCATTTTCCTGATTAAAAAACAAAAATATACTGCAATAATCTTTTACAGATGTTGATTTTTGCTGAGTGATGTTTTTACTTTGCTGATCTTTGTACAGTAATGTATCTCAGTCAGTTTTACAATCCCTCCAGGATTTCAAGGACATTTTTTGTGATTGTTGCGGCTAAAATGCCTGATTTCGCGGGGCATTTTCCTAAAAGTTACGATGAAAAGTTGAGATTATTCTTTTTACTAAAATCAATAAGCAACTATAACTTTTAATATATAAAGCAAAAATACTTCCTAGTTTTGTAAGATAATTCCCAGCAAACATTGACATTCTCAAAAGCTGCTTTATTTGAGAACTTTGATAGCTTCTAAACTGACATTCATGCCCATTTCTGGATTGTCCCTGGTCTGCAGCTCTCCTCACATGTTTTGCAGACACAAAGTGTTTGTCGATGCGTTTATGTTCCATGATTACANTGCTGAAATCTTTGTGGGCAAATGTGAAGCATTAGCGCACATTTTGGCTTCGGTTGCTGCTCCTGCACGCTCCCGGCATTCTGATGTTAACAGGAAGTGACATCACGTGTCTTCTTCCTGAGTTATTTGGGGTTATTTTGTATTCTACGCTACACAAAACCACAAAGAAGACACTAGACCGCAGAAACGGTGGCGAATCACTTTAGAAACAATAAATTTTGGGTTAAAGTTGCAGGAAAGTTGTGGTGTTTTGGGCAAAGTTGCAAAAAGTTGCGATTTCGCGGGGTTTGCTTGATTTTGCATTAATAGTTGCGATCGCAACGTCGCGAAATCCTGGAGGGTCTGGTTTTACAGAGATTAAGTAAAACTTTATGCACGAAAATTGCAATCAAAATGTCTTTTGAAAAAGGTTTGACCAGAATGAAAACAACTCCATCCCTTCTCAGCATAAGATGATTTATGTTTAAAACCCTGGCATGATAGGTGGTGGGCCTTCAACATTAAAGCATGTTTTCACACCTGCCTAAAACTTTTACACAGCACCGTTTCCAAAAGGTCCCAAGAGAGGAAACCCAGGCTGGAGGGAGGGAGCATCACTCTCGTGTTCTGATCAAAATGTGTTATTGATATTTGATTAAGACGTCAGAACAAAAAAAAAAAATGTTCATTAAATCTTATTTACAAAGCGGATGAAAAATAAATCCGAGCTGCACATTTCAGGCCAGATCTCACCGGAGGCTTAAAAACAATTATGAAAGGAGCAGACACAAATGGATCTCTCCCCCAGTTGGTTTGAAATACCACGAGTCAATTAGCTTTTAACGGCATCATCCTGTTCTTTGTTCCTGCGGTAAAGGCCGTTACTCGTGCTGCTGCAGTGTTTCATTTTCTCGTGACGCACACCGTCTGCAGGGCTGCACCTTTATAGAGAAATCAATCTCCAAGCACATTTTTGTCAAACCCCGTGGGCTCTGCTATTGGTTTAGAAAGCCTCTGTCTGCTGGTGTGTGTGTGTGTGAGGTCAGCTCTCAGTGTGTGTGTGTGTGCATGCCAGAGGGGGGAAAGCTCTCAGTTTTTTGTGTTTAATAGAGCCACTCCAGTGTGTTTTTTTCCTCTCTGCAGGTAAACAAGAGAAAACCCTGGCAGGAAATGCACATCAGAACACAGTGAGCTTCCTTTGATCAAAGTCAAAAAACTCATTTTCTGGCATTTAGAGAAAACACAGGTGTGGAAAAAAAGAACATGGAGGCTCACCTGGTAAATCTGAAATCACCATCTTTCATGCTTGAGTTTTCAACTAAAATCATCCTGAAGGAACAAAGTTTCAGCCGTTCTGATTAAATTAAACTACCACACCAAACTGAAGTTCAGTATCTGTAAATTTGACAGTTATATCCATTTTTTTGCATTTGCTAAAATTGTTTTGCTGTTTGCCATTTCCAGTGATTACTTTCTGTAAGTTTCATTAAAACCTGTTTAGAGGTTCGTGAGATTTTATTTTGGCTAAAGGTACACACACACACACACACACACACAGGCGAGCAAAATAATTATTGCTTTTTTGCCTTTGGCAAAATAAAAAAAAAAAATAGATAAAAATCTGAAAAAGTGCGGCGAAATCTGAAATGGACCTTGCAGCATATTAAAACTAAAATATTTCCTCTATTAAAGCAGGTTTGTGAAGAAGGAAGAAGAAAAATAAAAAGTAATCAAAGCTTCCTGATAAAACTGATCATTCTGTGTGAACTGTTAAAATAAGATATTTATAAAAAGCTTCATTAGACTTAATGTTACAGTAAGGCAGGAAGAATAAGCTTTTTTTCCATATGATATAATCTGGACAGTATGTGTGTGTGTGTGTATGTGTGTGTGTGTGTCAGCAGAGGTGAAGGAGCCTCTAAACTCCAATATGAGTCACATTTGATTAAAATTGCATGACTCCAGCCTGAGGTGGGGGGAAAAATCTGAAAAATCTTTGTCAAATGAATCTCATGAAAACATTTCCTCAAAAAAATAAAAATAAAAAATGGAATAACCAGAAAAATAACCAGTCATCATTCTCAGTTTTACTATAAAAACGTCTCTAATCTGCCAGGCGCTCTGCAAAAATCAAAAATATCTAATTTATCTTGTCCAGTAACAGTTCAGAGAGAAGAAAGAGGTTTTTTTTTTTTTTACCTCTGGTTTGAAGTCCTGGTCCGCAGGTCTCTTGTGCACCAGGAGAATCCTTTCTGAGGAACCAGGGGACCAGCTGGCACTTCCTCCATTTGTGGGTTTTCCACCTAAAAAAACCCAGACCTGTTAATGCAACAGGTTATTTTTCTACAAAAATCTTGAACTGCACCGAATCAGAGTCAAACAGTTTGAGGAACTCGGAAAAACTGCAACAAAATGATTAAACGGCTCCAAAAGTAACACGACTGTTCAGTTAAAACAACAAACTGCGCAGCATTATGAACATTAAATATCATTTTACGTGCACTGATTGGTAATCTTGACTAACGACTGACTAACGAGGCGCAGAGAGCCCTGCGACAGATGGCGGGACCAACAAAGAACCCTGATCTCCAGTCAGCCCGGGATTACCCGAAGATCCACAGAAAGGCTGCGAACGTGAAGAAAGTTGTGTCTGCATCTGAAGGTAACTTTAAAGACACCATCTGTGCTTTTTATTTGAGCTTTTCTTTATATTTACGCCCAAAGACTTGTGTCGCAGCTTTTTAACCTCTCCAGGTTCTGCTGCCTTTAAATGTTTCCCACTCACCCAATCAAACTTGGTGCTTTTTATTATAAATGTTGCATTTATTTACAGCTCTTTGCCCAGATCTCATTCACACACCAACAGGGTTTCAGTGTTTGGCTCAGGGACACTTTGGGACGCTGCAGGACGCTGCAGGACGACCTCCTTAGCCGTTTTGACCCGCAGGTTTGGACTTGGCGAACTCTAAAGCTCACCTAATAAACGATCTACATCATCCAGTCTCCTCCAGTTTAGTCTTGGCGGGTAATGAAAGTGTTAACTGGAAAGTGTGCATCTATAAACAGACACAGATGATTCTTTGAAAGGTGCGATTAGAAAATCAGCAAGCAGGTGCAACGCCACCGTGAGCCTTTATTTTAATTCACCGAGCCAAATAAAAAAAGCTGTTGCTTTTATTAGTTTTTGGGGGCTGAAATTAAAATCTGAAATCAGCCACATTTTTAAATATAACCACCTGCTGCTATCAGCTCTGAAATTATCCAAACTTTGTGCTAAAAAGAAAGAAAGAAAATGAGCGAAAACGTGGAGTCGGCTCATTTCTACCTGAATCCTGGGCAGACTTTTGGGATCTCGCAGTCCCTCTCCTCTTCCAGCAGCTCGGGGCACTCCTGCCCTCCGTTGGAAGGCATCTGGATGACGAGACGTTTCCGAGACTGCTTCCTCTTCACGGCATCACCGGCTGAAACAAGCAGACAATTATCAGATAAAAAAAGGTCTGCAGCAGAGAGAGAGCCGAGGCCGGCACTGTTAACCCTAACTGGACCACTTACCCATCCAACATCAACAAATCCCATTATTCCCTGTTATTGACTCAGATCTAGTATTTACATGTGTGGAGAGGTCCTCAAGTAGTTTATTAAGATGAAACGAGCCTCTGGACGGTCATAAATCCTGCTTACAACCTTCGTCCGAGCGACTGTCAGCACAAGGTGAAAATATCAACACCGTTAAATTAAAATGTGGTGCAGCACGCTCCAACTGTGTCGCCTGGTGAGGTCATCAAAACCCAGATGAGAATGATTTCCTGTCGTAAATCCGTTTAATGTTTTTTTTTTTTTTCCCACGTCTCTACAGCCTGGCTGAAGGCTGCCCGACTGAAAATGTTTTTCCTTTCTCTGCGTGGAAACAACGGCGTGGAGCACTTGTTGACATTTGCAGCCGCGGGCGAGCAGATTTTACTGAAAGAGGTCGACCCAGAGGTCGTCTTACACATGCCAATCTGTCACATTAATTATGTTTAACGAGACACGACGCAGCAAACACATCAGGCCCCGACTGAAGGGTCCTGAAGACGCAGCAGAGCCAAATAGACCATTTCAACCTGCAACAGTTTAAATCTGCTGATATCATACTGATTTAAGACCAGTAAAGATTATGGTTTCAGGCCATTAAATAACCTTACTTACTTTACTTACTTTATTTTTATTTTGGCAAAAACAAAACAAGAAAATCAATAAACAAATCTCAGATTTACCAAAAAAGGAATAGGCTGAAGCCAAGCTTATTCTTGCCTACCCTATTTTTTACCTAACAACCTACCAAGATATCTTCACAATAGACATATAAATCTACATAACAGCATAAAATGCTATCATTTTACATTTTAGGGCTCTTTTAAAGCTCACCAAGAAAGGACATAACTTAAAATCATCACTCAATTCATTCCACAGTTTAACACCAATAACTGAAACACATGTAGATTTTACCTGGCTCTTCTCTTTTGCACATTCAAATATAAACAAACCTCGCAAATTATATTTATTCTCTCTCAACTTAAATAATTTCTGAATACCAGAAGGAAGACTTTTGTCCATTGCTTTATACATTATTTCCAGTATTTTTATATAAACAATATCTTTAAATTTTAGTACATTACTTTGAATGAAGAGTTAAACAGTTGGTTCACGGTAACCCACCTTATTAACAAGCCTTATAGCTTTTTTTAATTTATCAATGTTCGTTTTACTTGTGTTTCCCCAGATCTCTGAGCAATAAGACAAATACGGCAAAACCAAAGAGGACTATATGATATGCAGGCCTTTAACATTTACTTAATCCTTTATTTTAAACAATACTCCAGTAGTTTTTGCAACTTTATTTCTATTATAATCTATGTGAGGCTTCCAACCTTAAAAAAAAAGTTATTTAACTAAGTAATATTTCACTGTATGGATCTATGAGAACAGGCATGAATTCTTACCTGGATCACAGGAAACCGGACATCCAGTCCAGTCACTGAACGGGGTGACGATGCAGTCCTTCTTGCAGGGCAGCTGACACGATCGCATCGTGCTCGGGCGGGGGGCGTCTGGACACCTGGACAAACCAAACGAAACAGAGTGTCCCTCTTTACAATCACTTCAACCAGTCCGAGGCGTCATGGCCTCATGAGGTACGTTCACGCCCAGTTTTGGGGTTTCTCTGAGTCACCCTAAACTAACCTGCAGGTTTGGTTTCCAAATATGGGTTTACCAAATGTAAAAACAGCATCTCTGCCTGGTTAACCAGCTCTGTTTGAGAATGAAAACATAAAAAACACATCTTTGACTGAACTGTGAGTGTTTTCTCCTCAGGAGAACGTCAGAACTTTCTGTCTGATCTGCAGCGGGAGTGTTTTTATAAAAACAGTAATTCTTCTAAAACTTGTTCCTGTTGGCTTTTAAAGGTTGAAAATGATCTTTACATAGTTTTTCTTTCTTATAAACATTGATAGACAGTGACATTTTCTCATACTTAAAAAATTACAGGATTACAGGTCTGCGTTCACAGTTTCAGTCATCTTATAAAATGTTAAAAAACTAAAATCACTGAACAAAACCTTTGTAATTTGTTTCTACAGAATTAAACTATCATAAACAATCTAAAAATTTCCAATAAGGTCATTGACTGGTTTTATGTTCTTTATTTAAAGAGCTTTTAAACATCCAAAGTTTATTATTGCTGCTGACAAAAAAACATCTCATCAGTGTGTAACTATTTGGAGTCAACCTGATTCAAGATGGCCGCCACAGCCAGCTGACCTGAGCAAACAATGCTGGCTGTAGCTTAGTTAGTTTCACAGATACTGAGCTGAGATCTGGTGTGGTAGTAGCTGAGAGTCGTCCCAGACACACTTCAAGCACCAACAGATCTCGCATTTCAAAACTACACTCTGTTTCAGTTTGTGAGGCTTTTATTTTTATATTTTTTTAAAAGTGTCAAACCTTTAGTTCAGCATCTTTTGCCCCTTTTACACGGGCCCTAATTCAGAAGTTCGGCTCTACTCGGCTCGGCTCGATAAAGAATGCATCGCGTTCACACCGGCCAGTTTGGTTGATAGCAGAGGAACGCCTCCTCGTGTTGCGGGGGGCGGGGCCGCGGCGCGAGAGTAGGTGCGCTACCGAAACTGTGTACACAACGGAAGCGCTATGGACAACGTTGGCCCTGTGTTGTTGCTGTTTTTTAAACTTATGGGGATTCTCCTGAGACTTCAGGAAGAGAGGCGCAGTGGAAGAAATGCTCTGGATGTCGGACAGCTGTTATCCGCCGGAGATTTCAGGCTTTACAGCGCCTTCAGCTGGGGGACAGACGGCTAAACGTTGCAGGGTAAGCTAACGCTGTTGTTTATATTCCTACCGTTTGCTCTTTATGCTTGCATCTGATCACACCCATGACCAATGAGTGAACAGAAGCTAAGCTTGCGCCGCCCATGAAGCAGGGCTGGCCCGACTCCGAAGCAGGGACCAAAGAAGCCGGGCCGACCTCAAAAAAATGCCGGTGGAAACGCGCCGCAAAGCAAGCCGAGTAGAGTGGAGCTGGAACCTTTAGAGCCGGTGGAAAAGGGGCATTTTTGTTAGTTCTTGGACCAGCTCTAACTGATACACAGAAGAATTTACTTTTCTTTATAGATTAGAATATATTCAGCCTTTGTAGAGAAACCATAAAGGTCAGAGTTTAATGAGTGTTTGCAGAGATACGTGGCTTTATGGATGCTGTCTGAACCCACGGTGTAATTACAAGGACAATCTCGGGTAATAAAAACCTCAGTAATCTGTGCACAGCAGCATGAATGTAAAATATCCAGAGGAAAGAGGCCCCCAGCAAAACAAAACAGGCATCACACGGAAATGTTGGCATTTTATAATCATTTCCATCTGAGATCTTCAGACGGGCAGAGCGGCCTCAGGTTATAAACTCCATATTTAAATGGATTCAGCTATCAGTGAGTAATAATCCCTCTGAAGCTGCAGAACACAGGGTCAAGCCAAGGTTTGTCAGAGCAAAGGTCATGGTTAATCTTCCATCATTTAAGCACCTTAGGTCCTCTGTGTGCTATTGGGCCAAGATAAATAGGTCGTGATGGACCTGCTGGAAGTCATCTGGTGATCTCATCTGTCCCAGCCCGCCTGGCTGGTCCAACAGCAGCACGCCGCCGCACCGCCTTCTCATCTTATAGCCGGTCCCGCCATCATATGGGTCAGGGTTAATGTTGCTGAGAACGTTCGTCCTCCTCCGGGGGGGGGGGAGGTGGATGCGCTCGTTAGCACGGTGTCATCAGCGGAATGATAGCGAGCCTCACAGCTGAAAACGTCCAGGCAACACAAGGAGAGATTTATTTTTAATACCAACAGACAGAGCTAAATCCCTGTCGAGCAGCACAAATCCTCTCGTGTCTTCATAAAAGTGAATGGTCCAGAGGAAATAAACAGCTGCTGGACGCTTTTAGATTTCCTGCTTTTGTCTGAAGCTCATGTCCATAAAAAGGAGAATAAACCGAACAGGTGTCTCGCTTGAGGACACTTCAGTGGGAGGGGACGCCGTTCAGGGCCAGAGAACCGGAGACCCAAACATTATTCCTACATTAGATTCCAGTGAAAAGCTGGATTTAAATCCTTCCCTCTGTAATCTCTGCTGTCTGTAGCTCTTTAGAAAAGAAGAAAACAAAAAGACAATACCCTACGTAAACAAACCAAGACCTAAATACAGTTTAAATGCAATTTATACAAAGAACTACTAACATCCAGTTCTAAACATCTTCTGTCCATCTGTGTGTGATATTGTTTGGACTGTAAGTAAAATCTCTCATGAACCGGCGGTCCTATTTGAATGAAATTCCCAGACAGGAACCACTGGATGTACCTCCACAACTAGTTAACCTTTCGAGTGTGTCCCATTCAAGATGGCCACCACAGCTAATCAATATTAGCGAATACAAAAATGGCTATAATGCCGTCAGTTTTACAGACACTGAGCTAAAATGTGAGAGTCATTCCAAACACTCTGAACATCAATACATCTCACAAGGTGTGGCTATAGCAGCCATCTTGAATTAAAACGGTCATGCATTTCTTCAATGCATGCTAAACCTTCTATAAATGTATTTATATATTAATCCCTCCAGGATTTCGCGGGCATTTTTTGTTATTGTTGTGGCTACAATGCCTGATTTCGCGGGGCAAGTTTCGATTTTTTTTTTACTGAAATCAATAAACAACCATAACTTTTAATATATAAACCAAAAATACATCCTAGTTTTGTAAGATAGTTACCAACAAACATTGATATTCTCAAAAGCTGCTTTATTTGAGAACTTTGATAGCTTCTAAACTGACATTCATGAGCATTTCTGGATCGTCCCTGGTCTGCAGCTCTCCTCACATGTTTTGCAGACACAAAGTGTTTGTCGATGCGTTTATGTTCCATGATTACACTGCAGGACGTGC
>NC_051445.1:2968136-3005201 GCF_001649575.2 Kryptolebias marmoratus
ATGTGAAGCATTAGCGCACATTTTGGCTTCGGTCGCTGCTCCTGCACGCTCCCGGCATTCTGATGTTAACAGGAAGTGACGTCACGTGTCTTCTTCCTGAGTTATTTGGGGTTATTTTGTATTCCACGCTACACAAACCCACAAAGAAGAGACTAGACCGCAGAAACGGCGGCGAATCGCTTTAGAAACAATAAATATTGGGTTAAAGTAGCGGGAAAGTTGCAGTGTTTTGGGCAAAGTTGCAGAAAGTTCCGATTTCACAGGGTTTGCTTGATTTTGCGTTAATAGTTGCGATCGCAACATCGTGAAATCCTGGAGGGTCTGATATTTAATACAAATTGTAGAAGAGGAGAAAAACAAGAAACACTTGAAGAGGAGTGTATTCTTGGTGAAACAGGCGAATCTTCCTCTCCTCATAATTAATCTCCTCTTCATCAAATCATCGTTTTGTTGTTTCTGCAGACAGGGTTCCCCCGACGCTTCCTTTCTTTATAAATGTTAAGACTGTTTGTTGCAGGAAGTGTTCTCATTCTGTTCATGCACACGATTCCACAGATATAAACCTCGGAGGTCACGTTTCTGAAATCTAAAAATATGTTCGGGATGAATCCATGACTGCAGCTAAGTTTCCCAACAAGCCGTGAGCCAAAGCCTGGTTGTAAATCAGTTCTGTGTGTTTCATAAAGAATAAGATTTAGGTTGATGCTGATTAACCAAACCTAAATAATTAAAAATCAATAAAATCCACTTTCCTCCAAAAACCAGACAACTGTTTGAAGATGGTAATAACCAGAATATTTAGAGCACAATGCAGTCCATGGGGCTGTGAAGGCTGCTTGTTATTTTGTCATCCATGCAATTTTTATACTATTTGCATTTTGTCATTCCACATTTCTCTTCCCTTTTGTCCCCGAAACTCATTAATCTTTGCTTATCGTGCTGATTTTGTTGTTTGAACAAAGACGCTGGGAGTATTCTGTCCCGGCAGCATTGTTTCTAAACCCGGAGAAATGTGCCACACTCCAGTGAATCCCCTCTGGTTCCAGCTCCCTCGCTGGTTCCAGTAAGTGTTTCGGTCATGTAATGATCTCTAAAAATGTCGTGATTTGTGAGGATACCGACGTGTACACAACATGGAGCTGGAGGCACGTCCCAGAGCGTGACATTAAGACAAACAGCCAGGCAAAAGCTGGCGTTTTGTCTTCTGCTAAAAACACAATGAGTAATCTGTTCGACAAGGCGGCGTTTCTTTATAAAAGACGAGCAAATAATTGAACAGGATAAAGAGGAAAGATTTAACGTGAAGGACTGTTTTAAGTGTAAAAACACACAAAAAACAAGGCCTGCTGGGAAAAGATAAGACCCAATTAATTTCATTATCAAACTTCCAAACTAAAAAAACAAGAACATCCTTTGTTTAATTTAGAATGAAAAGGTTCTGGTTCTTGAAGGATTCTGTGTTTTTGGCCCTCGGTCTCCAGAGTTCAGAAACAAGCAGCAGACATGACTTTAATTAGAGAACACGGCAGAGACGAGGCTTTCAGTGCAAGATTGGTGCTGTCGAACGTTGGAACTATGAATCATTCAGTTACAGCATCAATGTGATTATCCAAACACACACATTTGGTTGCAGTCCGCACACAGCCTGTCAGAATCAATGAGCACACATTGTTGGGTTTGTCTCACACAATAACAGCTTTCTTGATGGGATGATAGCAGACCAAAGCCTGAGGCTCTGACATATTTCTCTCTGTTGTGTCACATGTTTTTCTATAGGGCTTCAACACTGTGTGTGTGTGTGTGTGTGTGTGAGACGTGCACTCTGCGAGGTTCAGTGCCGGAGGCGGCGGGAGGAAGACGCCTCGGACCCATCTGTGAACGAGACAGGTCACATCTGCACGAGCCCAGTGCAGGCGGCCGTGTGCGTGTTTGTTATCCTGGGATCCCACGGGCGTTCCGATCAGGAATACCTGCCAGCTGGGAGGTGCCGGATGAAGACGTGTAGGTTCTGAGCGGCAGATGGCCAAGAAACCTGAAGCTACGGCATCAATTCATGTATGAGTTTCAAACAGGACGAATAAAACCCCAACGTTCCCTGAAGGAATGCATATCACCCACTACCAAAGATCCCTCTTTATTTTGGTCAAACCTTGAAAATAACATTATGTTCAGCTTCTTGTGTGATCTGTTAGTACGAGTGTCTCTGGTCTTTCAAAACGTTTACCAGCTGTAAACTTACAGACAACAGTTACTTTAAGAGTTTGTTTAATATCTGACCTGTGGTATATTAGATATTTTGCTAACAAACTAACACAAACTTCAAGTACAACACGTTGTGTAACAATTCTCAGTTACTGAAGCACCAGATTTTAGCCCAATATCTGTAAAATCTGTGTGTTTGCTAAGATTGCTTTGTTGTGGCGGCCATTTTGAATCAGGTTGACTCCAGAAGTTAATTATCAGCACACGTCAAGCTAATGATTGCTTTCCGGAAGTTTCATTTTAATCTGCTCAGTGATTAACGAGATATGATTAACAAAAACATGATCATCCTTTTGTCTTCAGAGGTGGGTACGAACAAAAAACTCATAAAAAAACAAAACAAAACAGCAGTTTTGATATTTGTAAAAAGTGGTTGATGCATGTTTTATGTCTGTTTTAGAAGTCTGTCCTTTTGAGCGTTTGTTTTTCCTTCCAAAGCCTAATCAGAGACTGTTTTGAGGTCCTACTTATAAAGAAACAACTCAATGTTTCGATATGTTCGGTTTCATGTTTTCTGGAGTCTCTGATAAACTGAACCTGAATGAAATGTGAGGAGGAGAGCGGCTCAGAGGGGAGCTTTCAGCTCAGTCTTCATGTGAGGACGCAGAGGACAGAAGATGACCGTCTCCGCTGTCTGACAGCCTGCTGGATGAAACCAGTTTCCAGTTCAGGGTTTCAGGCCTGCTGGCTGCAGAACTTCCTGAGAGGAGAGCCCGGAGAAGCTTGGACTCATCTGCAGCGCCGAGCCGTTTGCAGGCTCGACTGGTGTCAGTGTTCAGGAGGGTGGGCGCGAGGTGCTGCAGGGTTCTCCTGTTGGACGTGGTACAGGAACCACACGGTGATGCAGCTGGTCAGGATGCCTCAGAGGACGGAGAACATGATGGCTACCACCGTGTTATTATCCGGTTAACAAAAACTGCTCTGAAAGCCAGAAGCAGTGTGAAAACCTAAGTCCACCCGGTTTGTGCAGGAACTTGCAGCGGCCAGCTGCAGCTGATCAAATAAGTGGACGACCCAGCAAATTTATCCCGAGGTCAGACCATGCAGTGCTGAGAAAAACCCATTTACAGTGCCTGGTGAAAGTACAAACCTCAGCTGCAGAACACTGAAAGGAAAAGTGGATTTTTTTGTCTCTCTTTCTGTTGGATCAGTTCATGGTCAGAGAAGTCTGCTTAAAAATCCGCCAACAGAAGAAAAACAAGCAGCTTTAAGGTTTGATGCTGTCCTGATTCTGACATGTGGCCTTGGTCTTCATGATGCTCAGTCAGCCATCTTTGCATGATGTGATTATATTTATAAACTGACACACTGACTTAGTTTTTTTTAAATTAAATGCTCTTGTATGTGCAGGACACATGATGCGTCTTCTTCCTGCTTTCTTAATTAACTCGTGTTGATTACCAGGCTGAGAGTTTAAAAGAAGATAATTGACAATCATCCTAACAGGACCCAGCTTGTTGGCAGAGTTAATTATAAACTCAGGATTTAAATTTCTTGTCAGGTTCGATTCGTTTCATTTCCTGTATTTGTGTGCTTGATCTCTGAGGCTCAAACGGAGGGATGTTCGACAGGCGGGGAGGTTTTGTTTCAGTGCGGTGAAGCCTGGACGTCCAGCAGAGACAGGAACATGATGAAAGTTTAGCAGAAAATATGAAAAAGCTCCCGTTAAATAAGAAGTGTCAGAGACGATCAACACGGAGGTCTGCTGGTGGAAAACGGGTCTTCAGCAGCACCAACTCAGTTTCTGTGTCCTCCAGGCAGACAGAAAGTAAAGCTATAAATAAAACTTGTTTTTCATGAAACAAACCACAAGTGTGTTTGCTTCTTTGAGAGGATCGGTGTGGGAATTGAATAGCAGAAAAGCGGGAAATTGAGATTTTCATTATCTCATGAAAAATCTGATTTGGTTTCCTGAGAATAACACCTGCGGGACTTTAGACTCAGAAATAAAACTGAAATGTTCGCTCCGAGCCTCAGAAAAGCTGCTGTGCAACATCTCCTCTGTACTGTGACTTAAAATCACTGCTGGTACGGTGACATACCTGAAGCCTAACAATCAGACGTTTGGTTAAATTTAGTTTCGATGTGAAGGAGACATGATGACAGCTCAGCAGGACAATCATCAACAAAGAGGCAAAGTTTCCATCAAAAATAAAGATGGATTATTTACATCAACATCAGTTCTTATATTCATCTAAACGCAGCCATCCCACCTGCCTCATTTCTCACAATTTGAAAATCTTTTTACTAAAATCAATTTAAAAACAAGACAAGCTCCAAATCAAAAAAGAAAGTTTATTGTTTTACTAAAACTTTACCATTTAGTTTGGGACATTTGAAGCAGCAGTAAAATAAAATATATCTGTTAACAATTAAACAAAGACATTAAAAAAAAAAAAAAAGAGTTAATCTCAAACTTTTCTGGGAAATTTAAACTTTTTGCAGGTAAAGACTGAGCCGATAAGTCATCAAGTTACTGTAAAAAATACTGTTTAAACCACATAATTATGTATTTAAATTGAAACTGAATTAATTTAAAAATGTATATTACTCTAAACTACATTATGTCTTAAAGGTTTAAGATTTAAAAAGTTGTGATTAAATTTAGGACATCAAAATCAAAAAGGGGGAAATATGAGAAAATTACTCACTTTAAACATCAAATACAGTATTTTTTTGTCCGTTTACAAAATAAGAGGTTTAAATAGTTAATAATTGTAAGTAAAAAGTCTCTGCTGAGTGTTATTAGATTAACGCTGGTATCGTGTTTATTTCTAAGATCAGGAGAAACATCCTGTGTGGAAAATGTGACAATAATGTTGGTATTTCTTAGAATCTCTTAATGTTCTGGATTTAATTACATCTGATTCCAGAGAAGTAACTGGAACAAAAAGCATAAATAAAAATATAAACAGGAGAAATGATACCAAACAAAGCCCCTTGTTAGGTTTGTGTATTTATATGAAATAAATACAGAACTCTTTAAAGCACACGTGTTAAACTCCGTTCCTCGGGGGCCCGATCTCCTGCATGTTTCAGGTGTTTCTGCTTTAAAACACCTGATTTAAATGTCTGACCTGTGGACCTGCTCCTGGAGGACCTGAGGATTTGGTGAGGAGGTGATTCAATCATTTAAATCAGGTGTGTTGGAGCAGAAACACCTAAAAACTTCCAGGACAGCGGAGCCTGGAGGCCTGTAGTTTGACTCACCTGCGTTAAAAGCTACAGAGAAAAAAACCGGGAGGTTTAGAAAATCAAATCTGTCTAAACTTTATTTATACAACCCAAAGAACATGAACACGTCAGGCTGTTTTAACTCAGGTAAACTGATTAAAAAGGTGAGTTTTCAGCCCACTCAGATGTCCTCAGGTCTTCTGACTGAACTAACGATGAACCGAGACCTTACTTCACACATGACGGATAATTAATGAGCTGGTTCGAGAAGAATTAAGGGTTTATAAAGTAAGAACAGTTCTGATAAGTTGGATGGATTAAAACCATCGGAAGCTTTATGAACGAGTATAAAAGAAGTCTTAAAATTAACCCCGGGTTCAACAGGCAGCCAGTGTCGAGACTTTAAAGATGGTTTGATTTGTACTCTCTGGTTTTTAATCACGCAGCTGAATTATTTTGTAAGTTTCGAAGTGATCTCTTAGTAACACCGGATAGACGAGCCTTACAGTCATCCAGGCTGCAGAAAATGAAAACATGGAGAGAACTGGTTATATGTTTCAAGTGATAAAACCCATTTTTAACAACTGATTTGATACAAGTCTTAAAGTTTAGTTTAGTTAGGTTTCTCCTTAATGTGCCTTAATGTTTTGATCTGTGTTGCTTGGACTCCGTCTTTATTTATCCCCAAAATATAACTGATTCTAAATTATTTTATCCTTACAAACAAAAACTCTGAAGCAGAAAAGGACATAAAACTGATGTTTATCTAAACGAAATGGGGCAAAACATTCAAACAAGTGACGTCTTTTCATTCAAGCGTGAACTTTATTATAAACGAGCTGAGGCCAATAATAAAACCGCCTGAGAGGTGAATGGAGGATGATGGGATATTTATTAGTTTTACTGCAACACGTTTGCTCTTTTGGCTGTAATTACAGCTGATTATATAAAATCAATGACAAGGAAAACAAACAATAATAAACTGAAACCTGTTTTTGTCAGCTACTCTGCGTCGTTAAACCACCCCCTCCTCTCCAACCATCTCATTTTTACCCTTTAATTTTTATCAGAGCAGATATTATTCTGAATACAGGAGATAAATATTCTCCTGGATTTGAATCGGGCCGCACATCTTCGTTTTATCACCTTTTGTTCTCCATGAATCCCAGCAGTAAAATAACTCCGTCGTCTCCTCGCTGATAAAGATGTTTGGGAGACTTCTCGTCTTCTGTCAGACACTACATCAGAATGGTTTGGATTTATTTTTCATAAACGTGACACAGGCAGATCTCTTGTTGTCGAGCTGATCAGTGGAGCAGAACTGACACCGGGCTGGAGCAGAATTTCCTGACAGATGTGGAAGTTTTGAATTCGCCTCATGCGGTGTGGTCCTCGGAGTTAACCACAAACATCCTGTCTCTCATCTGCCTCATGATTAAAATGCCTCAAAGTATCAATCCCATTTAATTACTGTCATTATCATCAATGAGGAATTTCCCGCGCCCAAACGGCGGGTTAATTAGGCTTTCAGGGACAGAGAGATTATTTATCTGTGCTCGCCTGCAAAGGGAAGATATGAACTGGGAGTTTACTTCACCGAAGTGTGCTCGGCTTACTTAACCAGCTCAGTTAGAGACTTCTTGTTTCTGCTCCTCTTTAATTTGTCCCTTCATTTCTGACTCCTGCTTTATTTCTTTCCAAACCTGTCTGTTTTCAGTTCAACATGCACCCATCTGAAGGTATCCGTCCTTCTCGCCACGTTTATAACTGACATCCTTTAAGTTTTATTATTATTATTATTACCACACAGTGTCATGACCTCCTTGCCTGAAACAGCCCGCCTCTGATGGAAACAGGCGATCATGTTCCTCATTAAGCACCGGCTGGCGTTTAACGAAACTCTCAGAGAAGTTAATGATTAGATGATTGTCCTCCACAGAAATAATTAGGCTTTACAGCATGTATAATGTGACACCTTTGCATCATTTTTGTTTTTTAATTATGTAAAGCACCTTGAAATGCCTTGCTGCTGAAATGTGCTATACAAATAAAATTTGATTGATTGATTGATCCCACCCAGCATGCAGCTGGACCATCTTCAGAAACAAAACATTCACAATGTGTAGCGTGAAAATCAACTTTTTTTTTTGCTGTTTCAGTCAAATAACATCGTTATTATATATAATATTTTATATGAAACAACAAATGTTTGAGAAAACATCAACCCTAGTGTGTTGATTTTAATGATTAATCTTTAAATGATTGTGTTAACTTCTAATAAAACAGGAAGCAGCTTACTTCTTTGGTGGCACCTGTCCCACGCCGACCCGGACACACATGACCTTTCGAGTCTGCACCCCCGTGGAACAGAGACTCGTCCCGTCTCCACTGGGATGCAGGCCTGCAGAAGTGTTGAGGGACGAGGCTGAGGGGTCCTCCGTGCACGGGCCCCAGGGCCCCGTCTGCCAGTGGTAAACCATACAAGGGTGTTCGTTGCAGTTCCGCACCTCCTGAAGCGCGCTGCTGTTCGGACACAACGCCCCACCTGAGAAGAAGCATTTGTAGAAAGATTAAAAAATAGAAAAACAAGAAGGCAACAGTATTTTATGCACAATAAAGGAGACAAAGCTGATAATTAACTCTGCAGTTAACACGAGCTTGGAGCACTTTTAGTGACTCAGTTCTTCAGTAGTTGTCAAAAGAAAAATTGGACAATTTAAAATGAAATATTTAGTCATAATACAGAACCAAGACCTGTTTTCAGTTCATATCTAATAAGTCCTCAGGTAGGTACTGGGTATGGACCCGGTAAGGACCGGGTAAAGACCGGGTAAGGACCGGATAAGGACCAGGTAAAGACCGGGTATAGACTGGGTAAGGACCGGGTATGGACCGGGTAAGGACCGGGTAAGGACCGGGTAAGGACCGGGTAAGGACCGGGTAAGGACCGGGTAAGGACCAGGTAAGGACCGGGTAGGGACCGGGTACGGACCAGGTAAGGACCGGGTAAGGACCGGGTATGGCCCAGGTAAGGACCGGGTATTGACCGGGTAGGGACCAGGTAAGGACCGGGTAGGTACTGGGTACAGACCGGCTAGGGACCGGGTAGGGACCGGGTAGGTACTGGGTACAGACCGGCTAGGGACCGGGTAGGTACTGGGTACGGACCGGGTAGGGACCGGGTACGGACCCGGTAAGGACTGGGTAGGTACTGGGTACGGACCGGCTAGGGACCGGGTAGGGACCGGGTACGGACCCGGTAAGGACCGGGTAGGTACTGGGTAGGGACCGGGTAGGGACCGGGTAGGGACCGGTTAGGTACTGGGTACGGACCGGGTAGGGACCAGGTAGGGACCGGGCTGTATTATTTATCTGTACTCCTGAACTGTTAAGAATGGAAAGCAAAACAGAGTCCTGCTTCTTTGCCGTTGAATTGAAGGAGAGTTCAGTTTTTTGATGGTATCCATTATGGTTAATCGTTAGTCTCACAAATAAGCACTCACTGGAATAATTTGTCTTTTTAGGTTTCTGAAAACTACGGACGCCTGTAATTACATTTTTGTCCTTATCTTTTTTGTTTATTCCCTTTAAAGCAACATGCTGGAGCAGAGAAGTTCAGAGTGAGACCCACAAACTCAGCTGCTACTTTGAGGTCCCTTTGGTTTTTAAACGTTTTTGAACGTTTTTTTTATGATGCAAATTAAAGCTTACACAAAATACTAAAGTAGAGAAGTTACAGGATTTTTTTTGGTCAACATTTAAGTTGTTCTTTTAGTCTTATTTTAGAAAATTTAAGGACTAAACACTAATGTTTGCCGCTCTTTTAGTATTTTTGTTGATTGTTTTTGTCTGAAAGTTAAATTTCTTCTGAAAGTCTCAGGTCAGACTTTATTTTAGTCTGCACAACTACCCAAAATAACATTTCCAAATTCCCCTAACAGCCTCCCTCTTGGTGACAGTCAGCAGTGAAGTCCAGGGACTGGTCGAGCCCNTAGGGACCGGGTAGGGACCGGGTACGGACCCGGTAAGGACCGGGTAGGTACTGGGTAGGGACCGGGTAGGGACCGGGTAGGGACCGGTTAGGTACTGGGTACGGACCGGGTAGGGACCAGGTAGGGACCGGGCTGTATTATTTATCTGTACTCCTGAACTGTTAAGAATGGAAAGCAAAACAGAGTCCTGCTTCTTTGCCGTTGAATTGAAGGAGAGTTCAGTTTTTTGATGGTATCCATTATGGTTAATCGTTAGTCTCACAAATAAGCACTCACTGGAATAATTTGTCTTTTTAGGTTTCTGAAAACTACGGACGCCTGTAATTACATTTTTGTCCTTATCTTTTTTGTTTATTCCCTTTAAAGCAACATGCTGGAGCAGAGAAGTTCAGAGTGAGACCCACAAACTCAGCTGCTACTTTGAGGTCCCTTTGGTTTTTAAACGTTTTTGAACGTTTTTTTTATGATGCAAATTAAAGCTTACACAAAATACTAAAGTAGAGAAGTTACAGGATTTTTTTTGGTCAACATTTAAGTTGTTCTTTTAGTCTTATTTTAGAAAATTTAAGGACTAAACACTAATGTTTGCCGCTCTTTTAGTATTTTTGTTGATTGTTTTTGTCTGAAAGTTAAATTTCTTCTGAAAGTCTCAGGTCAGACTTTATTTTAGTCTGCACAACTACCCAAAATAACATTTCCAAATTCCCCTAACAGCCTCCCTCTTGGTGACAGTCAGCAGTGAAGTCCAGGGACTGGTCGAGCCCACTCTGCTTTAGAATAATTGCCGACACTTAAAGCTTTCAGCAGAGATTGAGACGCGCTGCAGGACTGGGAGTCCTCCACACCTGCACTCCGTCCCCGGAGTTGTCAGGAAGCCAGCTCAGAAATGAGCGGCGGCGTGCGCGCAGTTGTGCCAAGCTCGGAAAAATCTCAGCGTGAAGTTTGCTGAGACCGACTTCCTTTCTGCTGACTCTGCCAGAAACGCTGAGCTGACTAACGACGGAGCGATAACATGACAGCTCAAATGAGCCGAAGCTGTTGCTGAGCAGTGACCCACAAAGAGCTGCAGGTTGGACGTTAGGAAAAACAAAAACGCGAAGCAGCTCTCAGGTGAAAACGTAGAGCAAGAACAAAATGGGGAAGAAAGCGTTTTATTAGGGTGGTTTGGTCAAATTTGCCTTTTCCCTCTTTTATCACCATCGCTTGTTTCAAAGAACACATTTGCAGGATAATTTCCCAAATAGCTCGAGCCACTTAACATTTATCTTGAACATCATTCGACTGATGGGTGTCAAACAGTGAGAGGCACTTGGGGCTTTCCAAAGTGCCACTATAATCACCACTGAATAGGCAGTTATGCTAAATAGGTCATTAATTTGCTTATTAATGCACTAATTAACACAGAGTCCCATGCAAACATGGGTGGTTTGCATATTAATGTGAACCTGGTGTCTTACGCTTTGAGGGGTTCCTGTAGTTTCAACAACTTCTCCTTTCATTAATATGCAACAGAAGGGCTGCAAAAATCTGCCGGAGAGCTCTAAATCTAATCAGATAATTTGCACCGCAGAGGGAGAGAGAAAAGGCTTCTTTGGGCTAATAAACTTGAGTAGGTGTTAAAGGGATATTCTGGACATTTTGAAATTGGGCTCTATGGAAAATGTTACACAGACTGCATTTATATGGCGTCTTTCTAGTCTTACTGACCACTCAAAGTGCTTTAACACTCATTCACTAATGCCCCTTTTACACGGGCCCTAATTCAGAAGTCCGGCTCTACTCCGCTCGGCTCTATAAAGAACGCATCGCGTTTACACGAAAACTTGGCGCAAGTTGTGTAACAACAGAAGCGCTATGGACAACGTTGGCCCTGTGTTGTTGCTGTTTTTTAAACTTATGGGGATTCTCCTGAGACTTCAGGAAGAGAGGCGCAGTGGAAGAAATGCTCTGGATGCTGCGATTGTTGCGCGGAGTAGGACAGCTGTTATCAGCCGGAGATTTCAGGCTTTACAGCGCCTTCAGCTGGGGGACAGACGGCAGAAACGTTGCAGGGTAAGCTAACGCTGTTGTTTATATTCCTACCTTCGCTCTTTATGCTTGCATCTGGCCACACCCACGACCAATGAGTGAACAGGAGCTAAGCTTGCGCCGACCCGGCTGGCCCTACTCCGAAGCAGGGACCGGCCTCAAAAAATTGCCAATGTAAACGCATGCAAAGCAAGCCGAGTAGAGTGGAGCCGGGACCTTTAGGGCCCGTGTGAAAGGGGCAATACACACTGTTAGGAGCAACCAGGTCGGGACCCTTCAGCGTGTGGCCGGGATTGAACTGCCGACTCTCAATACTAGATAAGAATAGACTCCAGTCTCAAAACATCCACAGCAGTTGAAGCAAACACCATTTCATAGACCTACACACTATTACTGGTTCATGAGATATTTTGCTAACAAAATATTTGGATTCATTTTGCAGGCCAAGTTTTAAACACATCCTGCGGGATCAAGACATCGGAAACCAGTCGCAGTCACCACCACACCAAGTTTCAGCTCAAAAACTGGTAAATTCACTGAGGTACAGCCACTTTCACATTTGCTGTGGCGGCCATCTTGAATCGGGTTGCCATTAAACGTTAAATCAGTTGTAGATGTACATCCAGTTTATGAAAGTTTCATTAAAATCAGTTTAGTGATTCATGAGTTATTTTGCTAATGGGGTGTCAAACTCCAGGCCTCGCGGGCCACCGTCCTGCAGGTTGTAGGTTTTTCTGCTCCAACACACCTGATTCAAATGGTTTAATTACCTCCTCACCAAATCATCAAGTTCTCCAGGAGCACGGCAACAAGTCATCCATTTAAAGCAGGTGTTTTAAAGCAAGAACACATCTAAAACATGCAGGAGGAATGGAGTTTGACACCTGTGGTATAGACAAATACACACACAGGTAAACACATTATTGCTCCATCAACAAGCGATAAACAGTGTGATCATAAAATATTGTTTATAAATGGTCGTTTTTGACTACAAAGCTGCTACTTTACATCTAGTCTACTAAAAAGTCAAACATTTACCAAGAAGTTCTGGAAACTTGGGCACTCGTGACAGACCTTTGTTAAAATAGATGGTAAATATGTTAATGTGACAAGTTAATTATGCAGCACACAGACTAATACTACTGCAGGACAACAGATAAATGCTAACACAACCGAGCTATTTCACACATGACCAACAAGGCCTGACTGAGTTAAAGAGCAATATGCTAAATAAATACAAAATCAATTAGAATGCCCCCCTAAAGCTGCAACATTACTATCTGTCAGAGCACCAAACAGCCTTTTTCCACATGCAAACACGCAGCTACGAGGTTCAAAGCATCTACCAGCAATCTTTAATTAGAACCGTTACCCTCCATCACTGTGATCCACGCCACGACCATCGCAGTGACTGTGAGGAAAACACACACCCAGATAAGACCAGAGAAAACAAAAACACACACAGATTTAAACTCCAAAGAACACGCATATGCAGAAAAATGATCTGAGAGAAAGATAAAAATAAAAAAAATGAGTGTCAGGCGAGGAGATGGACCAGCAGAAATAATCACGGGGACAGATAAGCAGACTGTGGGAGATAAGGACAAATGCAGACAAGTGTGAAATCAGACATTCGGAAAGTGACAGCAGAGGACGACTCGGAGGCTCCATCTGCACGTTTTCTCCTCAGATACGCAGGAACTCACCTTCCCCGGCGTTGTAGGCCAGAACGGAGCGGGTCCTCATCTGTTTGCCCTCGATGGTCTTACTGGAACACGTCTGAGAGCAAGTGGACCAGGACGTCCAGCCGCTGAGCACACAGTCCCTGGAGCAGGGCACCTCGCAGGGTTCAGGCTCTGGAGCTCTGGAGGACGAGCACAGGTTTCTGTCCACCTGCTCTCCTGCAGATAGAGAGGATAAAACAGAGTCAGCGTTGGCTGGAAGTAATAAAACAGTTAAAAAACAACAAGAAGATGCCAAAACTAGGCCAAAAAACAGATTATTTTTGTATCAAACAGAAAAAATAAGGCTGTAAATCTGTTCTGTTATATATATTTTTTTCTGCCCTTGCTTATATTTATTTTGTCTGTTCGAAATAAGTGAAGTGAAGTGAAATTTATTTATGTAGCACTTTTCAGCAGCAAGGCGATCCAAAGTGCTTTACAACACAGAATCAACAGAATCAAATACAGATAAAAACATAGAAACATCATAATCAAATATAGATCAATCATGTATAATCTAAATGAAATCATGAAATTAAACATATCTAAACATGAGCTAAAACAGTCAAAATATGAGCTAAAATAAACTAAACTAAATGGCTAAATAAGGCTAACATAAACTGAAACATGACAATGCTAAGCTAACGATACAACATTACTAATAATACCAAAAGGCCCGCTTAACAGCCATCATGATAATTACTAAGATAAATAAGTTAATAAACTGCTAAACTAAATGTACCAAGAGTCTAACTAACTAATAAAGAGAAAGAAAGAAAGATAAGCTGCTATGAGGTTTAATCTGCATTAGACGTACTCATATGAAGGAACATCTACATAGTTTAGTATTTATGTTAGATCACACATGTCAAACTGAAGGCCCGCGGGCCAGATCCGGCCCTCTGTAACATTTCATCCGGCTCTCTAGTCTGGGACAGATCGAGTCTCTGATTCTTATTTTGTTTAAAAAACTGAGCTTAATTAGAGAAGTTTTCTCTCGACAGTGACTTAGAAGCCAACAATATATAATTTTAATTTCTGTATGATCAGGTTTTTGTTGATGGCTTTTAAAAAAAAATCTGTTTTAATGTTAAAAAATTCATTTAAAAGCTGAGTGAGGCGTAAGAAATGACTGCTAATGTTTGATCTATTTGTCTGTTCATTAAAGTCTGTTTGCTCTAAATTCTGTATAATCTGTAACTGGGAAAAGGTCATATTTCTGTATGAATGATTTGACATAATACATCTAAAACCAATTAATTTATGTAATTTTTAATAAATATTGATCATGATTGGACCTTTTTTAATTTTTAATTTTGGCCCCCTTGCGTCACTGCTGATGTTTTACCTTCTGCTGCTCAAAAAGAAGTTATAATTTTCTGTTCACCTAAACTCAACATTTTTACCACAGTTTTATTGACTCTATTCAGTGGATGAGCCAACGATTACTTTTTAAGAGTTGCATTAAAATCTGTTTAGTAGTTTGTGATATATTTTGGTAACACACACACACACACACCATCCTCTACCTTTGCTGTTCAGCAGCAGGTGAAGGAAAAGGTCAAACTGTGAGGCATGTTTATTCATAAACAGCTAATATTTGTATCATTTTAAGGAAATAAATTCAGAAACTGCCTGGAAATGATTTTAAAAATTAAAAACTGATTTTGAAAACTCAAACCTTATTGTTACTAAATAAGAAAAAAATAAACACACACGTAATTTTCCGTTTCCACTCGTAGTTAAAATTTTAATTTGAAGTTTCTGTAAACAGCCACCATCTGTGAAGTTTGTGTTTCGCTGAAGTTTTGTGCCGAAAGTCGTGACAGGCGGTCTCACTTTTGATTTACGGTTATGTAAATGTTTAGACCCAATGGCTCACAAACCATCTGTCTCTTCAGGTAAAACAGGTTTAGAAGAATTTTGATAACAGAATTTGAGCTAATTGGCAGAAATCGTCACGAGTTGGGCTTTTCAAGAAAGTAAAATCCCTAAAACTTTGTAAACAAAGAAAATGTTTTTTAAAAATCTATTGAAACAAGTAAAGAGTCACATTTTGACCCATTTCCAGACGCGACAAAGTGAAAAGCATTCAGTATTTGACGTCTGAATGTGTTAGATGTGCTTTCAGGGCTGCAGTCCGATTCTACAGACAGCATCTTTGAAACTATATTTGAATAATGAGGCAAGATCTGAAAAATATTTATAATCAGGGCTGAGAGTTTAAAAATGAGAAGCACTAAAACTTGGACTGGACTGCGCCTTTTGAGAACAAATTATAAACAGCATTTGTGAGGAAGTTAAAAGATTAAAAAGTGTTTTCTGAATTGTTTTTATGCCGAGCTGCAGGACCTCGCTCTCGACTCGCGGGAATTTGGAACAAATATTCTCCTAAAATTGTCGTGAGCGTCTGAAACTTTCCTTGATTTAGTTTCCGTGAGACAACTTTCAGTCACGAAGAGTGCGATGAAATTGGATAAATTTTGAGCACAATTAAACAAAATTGAAGTAAATTATGACTAAATTGTGACAAAATCTGCAAATTCTGGGCTAAACTTTGTGTCCTAAGTTCCAGTTCAGAGTGAAATCACATTTTCTCACACGTCGTGTCTCCTAACGAGTTGCCAACAGCAGCCTGGTGAGATGCAGGTTTTTGTCCAAGTGTTCAATCAAATATGCAACCTTTAAAATGATCTATTTGTTTTTTGATTAAAGCTGAAAAGTGGAAACTTTCTGGTGAATTCCTGGAAAGTTAAGATGGGAATTCATGGAAATAAACTGGAAATTGTGGTTAATTTAAACAAACTGTATCACATCCAAACAAATATATAAACATTTAGTTTTTTCATAGACAGATAATGAGTTTGATCTAAAGTTTATGAAACATGTTTAATGACCTCATTTTGATTCCATCACTGAGCCACAACCTCACATATTTTGGGGAATAAATGATTTTAAACAGTTTTAGTTTTCTCTCTTTTTATCGTTATCATTTTCTAAATCCATGCACACAACTCTGAGCAAAAATATTCACGTTACACAGTGTTTTTCAAATTAGTCATTGCATTTACATAAAGGTTTATTCCTTTTAATTCTTATCAACTCTCAAGGAACATTACAAACCTTAAAAATTCTCAGAATTTGGAAACCGTATTTCTGATTGACTCTGAGACTCCAAAGGTTGGCTCAAACTTGACTAATTAAAAATAATAATAATTTTAAAGATAAACAATTCAGTGTCTGGATGACTTTATCACCTCAAACATTACTTCAGCGCAGATCAGCTGGAGAAACGAACAGCTGTGTGTCCTAATTAATGACAAGTTTTAAGCTGTTTTCTTTGGATGCCTGAACAGTTTTGAACAATTTGGGAACGACGTTCACTCGGCTGATGCAAGAAGCAATCTGAGATTTGTTGCCTCTGCGTGGAAGCCAGAGGGGGTTGTCATGTTTGTGTGGAGGTGAAAGATGTTTTCATTTCCCTCAGCTGCTTTACAAAACTTTAGCATTGCATTAAATTTTATATTCTGTTCCTTATGCCACGCTGTCCCCTGAAATCTAAAAAGCATCAATCAGAGGTGCAGTTTAAACAGTTACACTTATGTTGAAAAGATACCTTAACATCTAAACCAGGGGTGGCCAACCCTGTTCCTCGAGGGCCACCATCCTGCAGGTTTTCCTTGTTTCCCTGCTCCAACACACCTGATTCAGAGGTTAAATCACCTCTTCATGTTCTGCAGAAGCCTGTTAATCACCCATTGATTCAAATCAGGTGTGTTGGAGCAGAGAAACAAGTAAAATCTGCAGGATGGTGGCCCTGAGGACCAGGATTGGAGACCCCTGATAAACTGTCCATATCTAGAATCAAATCCAGCTGAATTTGGTCTGGAAGGTACATTTTTGGAGACATCTAAATCTTATTTTAGATGTCAAATAGACATCTAAAAGCCAGGATTAGCAAGAGTCAATTAAAACTGCTTATTCTGGACTCAAAGTCAAGATCTGTGCATTTTAAGCAAACCAACCTAAAGCTTTGACACGTTTGTATAAAAGATCATTTCAGCTTTGACTCATTCCATAAACCTTAAACTTCTTTATATCTGACACGAGAACAAGTTTGGACAAGTATTCAACCTGGAATTTAATTTGATTTTTTTTTTATTTGACCAAAAGCAACAATTCTCTAAAAATATAATATTTCAATATTTTTGCAAGAATGCATGAGATCTCACAAAATATTACTTTTAAGGTTTGACCAAAACGGCTTCAACTTTCTCAGCACAAAGATTGTTTTAGTCTAAAAATCGGACACGACAGGCAGCGGGCGATATGCATTCCTTACAGGAACGCTAGACCTTAAATCCTTTAGTTGTTTGTGTTTTCGTCGGGCTGCTTTAGAGCAGCGGTTCCCAAACTTTTCAGCTTCCAACCCATAAAATAACAGTGTTGGCTGTTTAAATATCAAAAAGTGCTAAATATCCTGTTAAATAAGGACAACACCAACAGCCTTAGCATCCATTTTACTATTTTTTAAATCATTAAATGACTTGTATTTCAATTCTCTGTAACAATTATGGTATAAATATATTTTAAAAACTGGGTTTTTAATTGTAACTTGATATTTGGAGATTATCTAAGGACCCCTGCTTGGTCTTGGGTGACCCACATTGGGGTCCCGACCCCAACTTTGGGAACCATTGCTTTGGAGAATCAAACCTTGTTCTTAAAACATGAGGAACAGAAACTAGAACTGAGTAATATTTAATTAAAGCCTACAGTGCTGAATTCTCCCAGCTTCCAGAATCTCGACAAACAGGTTGGATTATTTTTAGTCCGACCCTGGATTTACCTGTGCTGGGTTTTTTTTTTTTTTTTTTAATCTCTGGTAAAAACAAAAAATATCACTGCTTTCCATTTTGACTTTACAGCACTTTAATATGAATTTTCTATAAAATATTCATAAGAATAGACCCCTGGCTGCAGGATATCACCATAAAAAAGCAGCACTGAACAAGAAAAAGTCACATAAGATTCCTGCGTTTTAACGTCATTGTTCATGTTTTATTGACGAGCTCCAAGCAGCAGCCATAAGTGGATTATATTAACCCACATATCTGTCCGTGTTGCTTCATGTGCTGCCATAAAAAAATCAAGCAATACCCAGAAAAAAATTAAACCTCTCAATTGAAATTACAAGCCAAAGAGGAGCTTCAGAAGTCAGACTGCGAGCCGACGTCGTATTGAGATGTCACTTTGACAGATGTGCAGCAAACCAGTCGTGACTGAAACGGGGAAAGCATGAAAATAAGGAACGACAAGGGACCTGAGCATTTTCTCAGGCTTGCACGTAGAAACATGAATGAACAGAACTCCCACCATGAGAGGAGAAACCTCCACGCTCGGCATGTAGAGAGGGAGCGGCTCGCCGCCTAAGTGGCCGGACAGTCAGCTCCGGGAATATCAATAACCAGTTTCAATAACATTTGTATCGACCTTCGCCTGCCGTCTGGGGCCTGGCTCCGTGGCCTTTTCTTTTATGACTAGGGACCCGCTCGGAGAGGAGACACAGCCAACGCCGCAGTGAAAAATCGCTGAGGCGAAAAGGCGATCGAAAACCCAAACAGAACAAATCAATTTTCATCAGATGAGGGACTGAATGTGAGGGAGAGCAATCAGCCAAAGTCACAAGGAGAAAAACAGTTTCTGCTGCTTCTGCTTCACTAAATACCTTCTTTTTTTTTTTTTTTTAGAAGAAGAAAAGAGTCACTGTATTTAATCATAAAACCAACATTTACAGGAAACGTCTGGAACTGGATCAGATTTATAAATAAACTTTCTCTACAATCCATAGCTGAGCAAAAATCAACAACTGGGTAAAAATAAGGTTTATCTAAAATTATCATTTGAAGACAAAGACATGTAGCAAATCTTAGCTCAATATTTGTAAACTGACTGAGTTGTAGGCAGTTAATTAGCTGTGACAGCCATCTTGAATTGACTCCAAAAGTCAATCAGTTCAGTGATCACTTTCTGCAAGTTTAGTTGAACTTTGCAGAGTGGTTCCTGTGATATTTCGCTAACAGAGACGCAAGCATTTACATGACGGCAGCTAATAAAGACCAACATTTTGAAGGGAGAGCGGAAGCCGCTGCAACACACTGGGCTCCGGAGGATTGATGCGATTTAGTGCGAGCGAGGTTTAATTGTGCGTGAAGAGAGGAGGACTGTAATGAGACAGACGGCAGGCGAGTGGCGGCAAAACTGAGTCAAATGAGCGTTAAGGCAGGAAGAGATGAAAGTTAATAAATGATAACCAGAAATGGAGAAGCTGAAGGCTGAACATTGGTGTAATCTGTATGCGAGATCTGACTTTTTGCTTGTAATTGAAGATGAGTCAAAAATACAATCCAATCCAGGGATGATAATGTCAATCAACAAACACCATCTGTAAGGAGGAACGAGTTTAATTTGAACAAATGACTCGCTTGATTCTGAAAACACCAGGTAATAAGCATCATTTGCATCTGCTTGAACAATGATTGGGTTTCCTCTCCTCACCGTTGCTGTTGATGCATTGGACCTGCGGCAGCTGAGCACCGGCGCCGCACGGCTTCCCGTCACCCGGAACGCATTTATCCAGACTGAGCAGCTGCCAGTCGTAACAACTGGGCTCGTCACACGGCATGGCCTCCACGAGGTGCAGGCAGTTCCCCGGGCCTCCCGTCGGCTCGTTGGCGATCCGTCGCCGCCGCAGTTTGAAACCTGGAAGTAAAGACGCACATCTTCAGTCACGTCCTTCATCTCATCAGCAATAGGATACCTGATAAACAGAAAATTATTTCACACTTTACCGTTAATAAAAACGTTGCCCTTTGCTCTCATGCTCAGGATGAGTTTGAATTAATTTTAATAAAACTGAACTGAAACATGAACAGAAATGGATTTGATCTGAATCAAAGATAAATATGAGCCAACTAAACTGATTTAAATGAGATCAAATTAGCCTACAATTATAAAACCACCTCAAACTAAACTGAATAGAGTTGAATTTTTCCCTGAATTTCATGTAGTTTTGATTTTTAAAATTCTTTTGTGAATGTAAAGACATTCTTTTAAAAGCTTTACCACTCAATATCAAAATCAGGATTTAAAAACATAGAATTTTACTTTTTTTTTTTCAAAATAAAGCAACAAAATGACCTCTTTATTCAGTTTTTTTACATACTGTAAGATGTGTAAAATTAGTCTTACAGTGCAGAATGAGCCCAATAAACTTCCCAGATGAACACATCTGTTCAAAGAGATCAGATTATTTAAGAAGGCTCCAACAATTGTGAATCTTTGTGAATAATAACTAGAAAATTGCTGTTTTGCAGAATTTTGCGGAATTCTGAAGAATTTCAATGCATTTCCAATGGGCTGAATTTCCCAGAAAAGTTTAAATATTTCAAAAAGTGTAACAGCTGAAATTACCAAAACTCATAGCACAATTCTCCAGAAGAAGCTGAACGTTTTGATATTTTAATTATTATAATCGGCCAAAAGGATTTATCTTTAAAATGTGTCCAAAATGTAGACAGTTATTGTACAAATCTCCACAAACCCTCCGCTTGTTGCAGCTTTAAGGCTCGTCTAAAACAATACAGGTATTATCACTGTTTATACTTTTTTGTATTTCATATTTAACCGTTTTCCCCCTCTTAGCTGTTAGCTTTTGTTTGTTTGTGTATTTTATTTCAGCTCATTCCTTTTTATTTGTTTCACCATCAACCTGCAGATGAAAATTAGCTCCCATGGTTAAACAGGGTAAAAACTCTTGTTCATTAATGTGCAGCGTCCCTTTTAGGTGAATAAATTGATGATCAACTTATTTTCACATTATTCTGTTTGGTTTTATGGTTGACTTGTACTGAAAGCTCAGTGACACAAAAAACAAATTCTTTAAAGTTTTCCTAAACGAACATAAATTTTACTTCACTTTAATCTGACAAGATTAGTAACCACTTCCAGTCATGAAACAGGAATACTGCCGTTTTCTCTGAGGCCATAAAGAGGAATACAAAGGTAATATTAAACAGATTATAAGGTGGATCGGTACCTTTCTTTCCAGTCTGATCGTCACAGTTCTCGAAGATGCATGGCCCCCAGGCCCCCCACGGAGACACCTCACAGTCGATGGGACAGGGGATTTGGCAGAGCTGGGACCTGTTTGGGATCGGACCCTTGCACAGCTTGTTTTCCACGGGGCGGGAAGCTGCGCAGATCAACAGAAGGGAGCACGACATGAGCAGCAGGGAAACCCACCCCTGATTTTAAAGACATCTTTAAACAGGAACAAGGGATTATTTTTGGCATAAAAATGCCCCTACAGAGAGCTGAGAGAAACTCCGGGGAATAAAAGAAAACGTGCCTGCAAGGTAGACGCCATCAACCCTTTGTTTGCTTTATCCCCTCCCTGTTAGCATGTCACAATGATAAATTTGCAAAGATTATCTCGCGCAGCACCTTGATAGTAACATAAAACATGCTGGAGCTGTGCCTCCCGACTCTCAGCAGACCTGAGGAGGGGATATCATTTTAACTAAAGGTGGTGGAGAACTGAAGACGTCTTGGGTAATGTTTATTCCATTAGGTCTGATTTGACGGTGCCATGGTGAATTTCGAATGATTTTCCACTTGTTGCGTCTGATAAATGCATGAACTTCCATGTGAAAGCAGAGATGATATCTGAATGCAAAGCTCTGATAACCACCCAGAGTACAGATCTCCATGCATCAGGTGAACTGAAACAAAAAAAACGGATGTTTTATTCCTCTTGATAGTGACTTAATGTCTTATCAGTGTCAGTTTAAACAAGTGCCATTTAATTCCTTTTGTTGACCAGCACTGAAGCCACTGAAAACATTACAGTTGATTTAACTTTAATGCAAAGACTTAAAACAGTGGAAAACAGCTCGTCTGGTTCTGTAACATTTAAAAAGGTCAAATGTTAAATCTTTTACTGCATGTTGAACCAACTAAATGGGAAAATGGCAAAACCAAACAGAACACTTTCAGTCAACAGGAATCTTTTTTCTTTGCTTTGACATTATAAAAGTGTTTTAATATTTTGCTTCCAGGTATTCACATGTAGATTTGTTATATTTAAAGCTGCGACTCAAACTAGCAGGAAAATACCGAAGCTTCCTGCTGCAGTCGGAGGGTTTGTGAACAGATGAGCAGCAAGCCGTGCACAGAGTCACAATTCATGAAAATCACAGGTTAGTTGTGTGTGGACGCCTTGCAAAACTGGATTCCAGGCTGCAAACTTCGTATCTGGACCTAAATGCCTGCATGTTTTCTCTGAGGACCCCCGTGGACGTTGCAGGACATTTTGGAGACTTCCTCCTAAACGCTGTTCATCAGCAGCTGCAGCCAAGCGAGGTGCTACGTTTAGAAGGTAACGTAGATGTAAAAGAACAAAACTTTGATACTTAGACCTGATTACACAATAAGTGGCGTTAAAAAAAGAAATAATTTGAAACACTAGAGTTGGAGTCGAGCACAAGCCTCTGGTGCAAAGATGCATTGATTTAGACAGACTCCAAATTTGAGCTTGTTTGACATTTAAACCGAACCAACTTCACTGATATCAAAGGTTCCTCTGGGTTGAACCCCGTGACGGGTTCTGAAGTACTCCACCCTGAAGTGCTCCAATGAGAGTTAATGAGAGCTCAGAAACACAAACAACAACCAGACACCGTTTTCACAGCGCACGTTGCCTGGAAACAAAACATCCAGATTCATAAAGAAAAGAAACCTCACACCTCTAAATTAAACCTCAGTGAAGTTAGTTTTTTTTTATTATTTGATTTTTTCAAACGATTCAAGTCAGGGTGGCCATGAAGACAGAAAAAAAATTAAAAATTTGAAGGACGTGCTGTAAAGAAGCAGGACACCCAGATGCAGACAGGAACAGATTCTCTCTGCAGCTTCCTTTCCAAGTTTGTCTACATTTTCAACAAGTAAAAAATAAATGAAAATAATTTTAAAAATTGTTGTCAAGTCCTGCATTTTAATTCCGTTTAGTTTGACTCTATAGGAGTTATTTCACAACAACAGTCTTCTCATACAGCACAATGCATTATAATACATTCACATGCAGAACATTATGAAATATTAATTATTAAAAATCATCCAAGGAAGCCAGCAGATTGTGTCGAATCCTGCACAGGTCTTCAAATGTGCACCCTCAAAAAAAAGGGGGGATCAATGAGTTCTGAAGGAATCTGAATCAGATTCTTTCTGCCAGTTTTCAGCCTCCAGCAGCAGAAACTTGTGATTCCAACAAGCATGCAAACATTGCAGTTAGGTCAAATAATCCCACCATTATGCCATATTTATTGACCAAATAAAATCTAAGCAGCAACAGTTTTTATTTAGTTCCCCAACTTTAGGAACTTCTGCAGTTCATTCAGGTAATTTTCATAAAGTCTGTCAGTCTCTGGTTTGTTTAACTGACGATGCAGGTAAATTAACACGTTTAAATGAATAAAACGATGTTTTACTAGGTTGGCTGGAAATCTTGTTTTGAATTTTAATAGAGAATATAATCTAATGTTGTTTCCCCCTAAAATAAGCACATCTGCTTCAGGAGAAGTGTCTGTAATCAGTTTACAACATCGCAGCACTTCATCAGAACCCGTTACTGTGACAAGGCTTTGTTTCGTTTTAATTATGAACTGCTGAAGAAAAGCAAAAGCCTGCATTGACACCATCTGTTGTGGAAGCTGGGACATCATGTTTTAGCTTCATAAAGAAATCAAACTCTTGTAAAAAAGGATCCTAACTTAGAGGCATCAGATGTGTTATAAATAAAGGAATTCAGATTGTTGGGCTGTTTCCCCCCAATAAAAATATCTGAGCATGGATTAATCTTTTTTTTTTAAAAAACATTTTTTACAACTCTGCATTAAAGGATTCATACAATAAATGTTCTGTAAAAGTTAAACCTGAGGCACAGTTTCTCCCGTTACTCCAACTGTTCCTGCAACACATCTAAGAGTTTAAAATCTCACAAGGTCAGGAGAGCCGAATCACAATTCCCTGAAAACTGTGGAGACAAGTGGTGCTTTTTGAAATGCAAAATGTTCAATTCCCTGTAACGCACGAGCTGAAAGTCAAATACTAAGTTTGTTGATCCGCTGTTAATCTGTGTGCTGCAGGGGAGACTTCAGTCTTTACACTGATGTGTTTATGAATATTAAACTGAGGACCTACAGAACCCCAGACTTGACGCGATAAAGAGAAAAGAAAATCTCTGTCTTGCTTCTCTGCGAGTCCATTTGTAGTTCGTTCTCCAGTGAGTTATATTTCTATTGTATAAAACCGACAACGGAGGAAAGAAATCCCCCAACGTGAGTGCAGCTCAGTCCGTAAAAGCAAAAAGTCTCGTGTCTCACTTTCTTTTATTCTGTTTGTTCAGGAACAAAGTTTTTCTTTCGGCCTCCTCTCAGCTCCAAGTCTTTCTAAACAGAATACAGAAGTTTGTTGTAATAGTGCTCAGCCCTGTATTTGATTTGGCAACAACACTAAACACGGAGCGAGAATCTGCAGCCGGAGCTTCACAGAAATCAAAATGTTTTCAGCACCCGGAGCTGCTGCAGATACCAACGTACAATGGTCGCTGTGAGTGCTTTCAAAGTGCTGCTGAAATCAATACTTGGATCATTTCTTGAAGATTTTTATTTTGTGCATCACTGTTATGTTCAAAATGGGGGAAAGAAAAAATAAAAACAAGGAAGACTAGAGAGAAAGATAATTATAAAGATGGACAGATGGAGAAAAATCAAAAGAAGGTGCGAGGAGGAGGACTTCTTCTAGGCTGGACTGTTGTGATTCTTTATTATCCAAATGTTCAAATAAATCTCTCTAAAAGGACCTCAGTTCATTCATAATGCTGATGCCTGATTTCTGACGACACTTAGAGGATATCATATTTTTCAAGTTCACCTTCAATCATAACTGAGTAACTGCCTACGAGCGCCTAAAATGCACGTTCCTATTCCCTGAGGCAGATGTCCGTCCATCCTGAGCCTGGTTCTGGTTCTGCTGGAGGTTTGTAATAAAGTGAAGATTCAACGCAGTCTGCTGGCTTCCTTAGGTAACTTTTACTACTTACAATAAGAACTAATTGGATCTGAATTTGATCAATGGACTTGTTTTTTGCTTTTGTGTTCCTGCGATGACTTGTGTTGTGAGCTGGTGCTATATAAATCAAGTGAACTGAATTAGAGCACATGGAAAAATAAACTAACAAAACAAAAAGGAAAATGAGAATGGAGGAGGACAAACTGGGAGTGGAAAAAAGGAGGATAGAAAGGAGAAACGAGAGCACAGCAAAGACAGAGGGTGGAGGAGTAAACTGTGATCAATGGTAGAGGTGAAGAGAGGAAAGTTAGAGGAAATTAGAGGACAAAAGGCAAGAGTGGGAGGGAGAGAACAGTGCAGGAAGCCAAGAGAAAATAAAGTCTATAAGTAGGGAAGAGGAAATGGGAGGCATTCATCAGGGAGAGGCTAAGGCTTCGTATCAGCATGACTAAGATCACCTACCTGTAATCTGGAAGGTGATGGAGAGGAGAGGGGGAACACTAGGCTTCTGCTGTCTTTGGGTCTGACCTGCTGCAATTACAGGGGAAATGGCTCTATTAGCTACGCACACACCGAGGAAATGGAGGCTCCATCAAACATGCAGAGACGAGCAGCACGAGCAGGAGAGCTGGGCCTCAGAACCCGGGCCGGTTTACATTTAAATCCAATCACCTCTTTGCTTTTAGCACCACAGATTATAATCCGTTTGTTTTGATGCTGTCAGAGCAGATTCATCGCCTTCTCTTCCTGCAGTGACTTCTTTTTGTCTTTGTGGAAGTTGAACAAGAGTTCAGACTTTTCTTAAATCTTCTCATCTAATCCATTTTCAAGCATCAGTTTGATATTTTTACTCTGCATGCCAAACTTGGCGTACTTTACACTTCAGAAAACAGATGCGTCTTGAGCTGAAACAGGAAAAGTGCTTATTTTTAACAAAAAAAATGATGAAGCGGAGCCAGGCGTGACTGTGCCTGGCTTCCTGGGGTCTTGTCATCAGGCTGCCAGGTTTTGATTCTGCGGTGTCGTCTGCAGACCAACAGCAAAACCTTCCTGTCGAATCCTAGCAGACAGGTATCTGACAACATCTGACAACTCATAATATACCTGGAGATACTGCAGGAAAATTCATGTTGAATCGATAGCTACTTCTAGCAAAGAAGTCATAAGATCTGCATTCATCACTTTTTTGAGATTTACAAAGGTCATTCTTTTACCAACAAGACAAAATAAATCTTTTCAAGTTATATAATCTACAAATTTTACACAGATTTTGTCTTTCAATGGTTTCCTAATAGCTTAATAAGAATAAAAACCACTGCATAAACGAACGGAAGACATTGATGACTTAATATTTCAGAGCTTTAAACAAACAAAAGCTCTTAAATATAAACTTTGATGCAGTATTTATTCCACGCTTTTTATCCTCCTTTTTAAAGTATATATATATATATATATATATATATATATATATATATATATATATATATATATATATATATATATATAAACACAAAATAAACAAAATGCAGAACTTTATTTCTTCTGGCACAAAAGTCTCCCACTGTGATTTTGGTCCTACATGATTTAAAAAATAAATAAATCTACATAAAGTTTAAAAAGCCCTTTTTTAAATATTCTGTTCATAAACTTTTAAAGAAATTGAAAATTTGGATTTGAAGAATTTATCAAAGGAGACAAATAATTTTTCCTCATAAATAATCTTTTAAGCCTTGCCTACAGCCTCCTGCGCTTGTTCCTCTTACTTGTAGGAAGTCTGATCTGATGCTACAACAGAAATCACCAGAAATTTTATTTTTTTATGAATATTTTGTATGCAGGATAGAAAGGCAAAGAGGTTAATTTGTAAATTAGAAAATCTTTAGGAAAAATGCAATCTGGGTGAGAGATTTATTTCTGCAGAAATCAGAAACAAACGAGGTTAAAAAAAAAAAAAAAAAAGAAATGGTCCACATTTTCAATTAGTAAATGAGATTTTAGTCATGAGCATGGACATCTAAACACTAACAAGTAAAAAGATCTTTTCAAAGATTAATGATTTTAAACATTGTTTATTTCTTATTATAAGTAAATGAGGTTTGAGCGGTTGTGTTGTGGAGTTGTGTAGAAACAAAAATATGTCCAGACTTACAAAACACAAAATGTTTGAGAGCAAATTAAAAACCTTTAGGATAAATCTTTAATAGAAATTACAGCATCTTGTAACGACACAAACTGAACTGTTTTTGTCATATGTGGGATGTTTTGTGTATTATTATTATATTTTAAAGAATGTTGCCATTCTAGAAATGTTAGATTATCATTTCTGATTAGCTGAAGTGAGTAATCCCATCAGGGTGCAGGGGATTTGTTGGAGCTCAGAGTTAATAGTCTATTGTTGTTTTGTTTTTCATGATACGCAGAGAATCTGGACTTCCGGGCAGATTGATGTGTCAGCGTGCCGACTAAATATATATCTTATATTACAGTTATCAGAAAAAACACAACCTGTTGATGTGCTGTCACACAAACAGGTGTGGTAACACCAAACACTTCCTGAAGTCTGTGCACACGTGTGGAAATAAGACGGAAAATGAAGCGAAAACCAAACAAACCAACAGTAAAGCTTCTGATAAATCAGATGAACCCAGACTATTAGGACAGACAACACGTTCCTGAATGCTGCTTCAGATTGTGTCCTTTCACAACAAGATGAAGAGATTAGTCATTTTTTTATTCATGTCTGTGAGCATGTAGTCATTTATCTGCTGTGTTAGCAAATTCTCATGAAGATTCTTCATTCAAGGTGGCTGCATGTTGGAGCAGCTCTGTTCCGTTCACTCTGAGATATTGCTTTTGAAAATGTTATTCTTCTTTTTTTCTTGATGTAAATCACTTTTTTGGACCATTATTTCCTCTGGTATCAGATGCTGTGCAGCAGGAAGGATTTTTACAGAAACCCTTTTTTACTTTTGGACATTTTGTTATGATGCGTAACCATGACAACAAGTGTTAAATGCAAAGAACCCTGAAGTCCAGTAATGGCCAGAACCAAGCAGACCGCCCGTAAATCAACCGGAGGGAAAGCTCCCAGGAAGCAGCGGCGGCGGAGTGAAGAAACCTCACCGCTACAGGCTCGGTACCGTGGCTCTCAGGGAGATCCACCACTACCACCAAGCTGCTCATCCGGACGCTGCCCTTCCAGCACCTGGTCCGGGAGACCGCCCAGGACTTCAAGACCTGAGCTTCCAGAGCTCGGCCGTCATGGCTCCGCAGGAGGCCAGCGAGGCTCACCTGGTGGGACTCTTTGAGGACACCAGGACCGAGGACACATCGGGACAGACCGCTACAAGAGACCCTTCCTGCCCACAGCCATCAGCATCTATAACAACTCAATTCAATTCAAAAATACTTCATTAATCCCAAAGGGAAATTAAATGTTGACGTAGCTCATTTAAATCAAGGAGTTATTACAGATGGTGATGGGTGTGGGCAGGAAAGATCTCCTCCATTTTACAGCTAATCTGGAGAAGCCTTTGACTAAAGAGACTCATTTTTCCGATGACGGTCTGTGAAGAGGATGGTCAGGGTTGTCCATGATTTCCTTGATTTTATGCAAAATCCTTCTTTGCATCATCATCTCCAGAGGTTCCACAGTCATCCCCAGAACAGAACCAGCCTTCTTTATCAGGTTGTTGAGCCTTTTTAGGTCCCTGGCTCTGATGCTGATGGCAGAGGAGATGACACTCTCAACAACAGACTTATAGAAGATCTGCAACATCTTGCTGGAAACCTTGAAGGATCTAAGCTTCCTCAAGAAGTACAGTCTTCTTCTAAGTAACTCTTTAACGAAACCAGGATTATGAGCTGCAACAACATTTAATTTCCCTTTGGGATTAATAAAGTATCCTTTATACTTGATGCGTCTCAACAGTTGATTAACTTTAGGAGTCAGCCTAATTCAAGATGGCTGCCACAGCTAATCAACTTTAGCTAAAACAGGTAACCCATTCATTTTTACAGATACTGAGCTAAAGTTTGATCTGGTAGTAGCTGAGAACCATCATCAATCGGATCTTCTTAGATCACGTGAAAACGGCTACACTCCATCCCTTCTCATTAAAACCTGATTTTAGTTTAACTGTCTAACATAGCAGGTAATATGCATTCCTTCAAGGAAGGCTAGATCTTTTATTACTGGTGTAAAAACCCCTGACAGTTTGAGATGTGTAAACTTCCACTGATACCCTGCAGTAACAAAGCAGAAATGCTCTGCTTGTTTGAATAAAGCCACACAGACATGTTAACAAGGTTAAAACTTTGATTTCTACTTGGGGCAACCTTCAAAGTCACTCACCTGTGAAATACTACAACCAAAATATCATCTTTCATAAAGACAGAAGGAAAAAAACAGGTCCTGGATTTCATCTGGTCTATTATATCCAGACCCGAAGTTACCGAGCCTCGGCTGAGTAACTGCTGGGTCCGATACTGATCTGAGGTCAGATCGAAGCTACTTCACCGGAAAGATTAAGGTTAAGATTCGGGAAGTAGTAAGCTGATTTTAAATCCTAGCCTGAGGGGTTTCTTCCACACTTTTGCATCATGCTATTTATGTATGAGACGGGTGAGGAGGAGAGCACTGGTAGCAGCGGCAGCAACGATCCTGAGCCGCTGTCTGTCTCTCTGTCTTGGTGTTATGCTGAGAGATTACCCCCTGATGGAGAAGAAATCCTGTGCCAAGAAGATAAGAACTCCGTCCACGTGCACGCTCGTACAAACTCGCACGCCGCACTTTTTGGTGCAGCCAGCGACGGAGCTCTGTTCTCTATGTGCTTGTATGTATGAATCTTTAACAAGCTCCTCACATGTATGATCACTGGGTTTTTTTCAGGTCTTTTCATTTCTTTTTTTGGTTTACATATTTCATCTTAAAAAAGGCAAGAGCAAACAGAGGAAGTAGTTACAATCTCATAAGTTATACATTATTTCATTACTTCATACAGGATACTTTGTGTCAGCATCAACTGAAGGATCTAATCTTTGCTACCGGGCTCATTATTCTTTAATTAGCACTGATACGCCCAACCAAAGGAGCGCAGATCAATTCGACTTCTAATAAACCGAGCTGATGCACTGCTAGTTCTTTCTTCATTTGTTTTAAATTAAATCAATGTCTATCCAAAATCATTTAGTCATTAAATAAGCATCAAAGAGCATTTGAGGCAGTAATCTGTAACTTTTTTTAAATTAAATAAATCCAAACTTTGCATTTATCACTGTTAGTTGTCAGACATCACTGAAAAGCCCCGAGTGGATTCTGTTAGCTGTTCCTGAGTCAGTTCCTGAACTTCTGATTAAAAAAAAAGGTACTCTTTGCAAACTATGAAATCAAACTTATAAAAGGTTATCCTGAACTGCATCAAACGGTGCAGTTTAAAAGAGTTTACTCCAGTCGTTTTCCAGATAATAAAATTTCGAAATGCAGGTCTGCACTCAATGTAAACAAAGCGCTTTTATCTGCACACTTTTCTCAACAAATCTGAGCGTAAATGTGTACCACTGCATCAAAATTATCGGAGTTCTCAATTCCACGGGCGTCGCCATTGTTGACCTATTTTCAGCCACTTCGGCTGGTTCTTCAGGTAAACAAACACGTGGTAAATATCAAATTTTGCTTACAAGAAAACAAAAAGTGCGAATTTTGTGTTTTAATTTATGATTTTTTCCCCCAAATCGCTCTTTATGACATTATAGCGAGTACCTTTCAGATTGTAGAAGGTTTTCAAACAACTCTGCAGCACTCGCTCGTTAATAATTAACGAGACGTGGACGTAGAAGGAGGAGACGGTGGATCAGAGGACGTCTGGTACCAAACCTACAAGCATCAGACCTCATGCTCAAACTTGGGAGTACTGCTTTTATTTTTATTTTCTTTTATTACTTTAGATTTAGGGTCACTATTTAAAATCTTCTCTTTGATCGTTGCACATTGAGAGTACTTGGTTAAGCTTAGTTAATAAATATACTTTGATAAAAAATGGCAGAAACAGAATAAATCGTATTTTATAATGAAAAGCATCAGTTTCATGTTGCTATAGCAACAGAAGCGGATGCAGCTGGAAACGCGGTAGGAAACCCCGCATGTCCAAAAGTGACACTTTACAGAAGCCCCCCCACCCCGATGCATCAGAGTTTAACCAACAGCAGAGTCTGACGGGTTGGGAGTGGGCCAAGTTTTTTACAAAATGTGCCAAAAATAACAACAGCAACAACAACGGAGTGGGCAAATAAAACCGAAGCCACTGCCACCACGTCCTTGAAAATCAGACACATTTAAAAGGAGTTTTCATGATTACTCTACGAACACCGAAGACGTAAACCAGCTTAGACAACACTATACTTGTTCTATACGTTTTCTAAACATACGTCTGGAAAAGTGTTGTTTTAAATCAATGTTGCTTGTGTTTAAGAGCACTAAGCAGCTCTGGATGATTGAATACATTTCTGCTGCTCAAATAAAAATTTAAATATCGTATCAAAGGCTGAATGGGTCGTGGACTCTGGCTATTTGTGAAGGCAGTTAAACTTTCCCAGAGAAGACAATAAAGTGGATAAATTGTATCGCAATGCATCAGTTTGCATTGTTTCACATCATGTTGTTATTATATGGTTTTGTTTTCTCATTACTTTGCATCATATATTGTATCATGTATCATATATTACACTACATCATTACTGCATTACAGTATTTAAGATGCTCAAAAGACCGGAGTATTTATTTTATACTAAATGTGATATAAAAACCAGATGTAGTGTTCTATATACGAGAAAATGAAAGTGTTTAATAAACCTTCACTTCAGGTTTTTTGTCTGAACACGTTTGGAAAAACAAATCAAATGTTTTTTTTTTGTTTGTTTCTATTTTAAATCTATGAATCTTTAGGATCACAGCAGGTAAATATGCTGCTGTTGAGTGCAGAGTGTCATAAAGCTGCTGTTCTCCTTTTATTAGCCATCTAATCTGCATCCCGACTTCTGTAGCTTAAAATTTTAGAAGTTATTCAGAGACGGGACTGAAATAGAACTGGTCTGGTTTTCTGTGCTGGAACAACAACAAAGGCAATTAAGGATTTGAAAGCAGGATTACAAATTCTGACGTCACCCTTTGGGGCAGAAATAGCAGCTGCGACGAGCTGCAAAACTGACTAAAACAGTGGATGTGATGCCGTTTTACAGCTGACACTCATCAGGAACAGTTTTCAGATCTCAGCTTTTATGATGAAACCAAAGACACCAAAATAGTAATAAGAAAACTAACTGGTTTAGAAAAATAAACATTTATTTTATCACTATTAGTAGGAGTGACTGCCAAAGGAATGAACAGCAAATTAAATTAAACCAAACCAAAAACACTGAAGAGAATTCAGTGAAATAAATCTGTTCTGTAGTCATAGAAACTTTCATTGAATTATGAGTCTCCTCTCACAACATTCAACATGTTGCAACCGGACGCCTCACCTCCCTTCAGACTTCGTCACCCCCTCACGTGATCGGCGTGATCGGTCTCAGCCTGAACTAATGTCTTCAACACCCTCTTAAGAAGGCAGCTTTGACTCTAAGCTGGCTTGACAAGTGTCAGAAACGGAGGCCTTCGCACTTGTGGCAACTGCCGAGTCGCGGCGGGACACGAGCAGACAAATCCCTCCTCTAAACGATCGTTTGGTTTCAACCGAGAGGACGTCAGCGAGTCAAAGGCTGCTCAGCTGTTTGGAAAACAGTGATTTAAGATAAACAGAACAGAACTAATCCAGTGGATGTAATGATAGATTTGGATGGGAACTAAGTGAATTTAAAGGCTTGTGTATATGCAAGTATTTGATATGCAATTAAGTCAGTTGAATCCAATCTTTAGTGCCTGCACTTCTCATACACTGTGGGGAATTGGACGACGTAAGAGTCTCTTCTAAGAGTGCCCGATCTAATTTATTTTAGTTACACTTGTGAAATAAACTGATTTATTTCATGCCACTCTCTGATATCCAATCAGACAGTTGTTGTGTTGACTTTATTTGCAGAATAGATCAAATGTAGCCAAAAACCTCGTGAGAACCAATCAACTTTGGAAGTGCACTTCACAGAATGTGAGTTTTTTAATATCTTATTTATAAGATAATCACAGAGGAGGAGCAGCGTTCGTAAACAGACAGCAAAATAAAAACATCTGTGTTAATTAATCAGTGACTTCTTGAGGATGAATGAGATCCTTCATGTCTTTCTGTCAGTTTTCTGCTAACATCACAGCCATGTAACTCCGCTCAAAGATTTCAAGTGACATTTGCTGCAATAATTTACATATCAAGACATAAGAAAATCCTCACAGACCCTTCAGTTTACATAAACAAAATCTAAAGTGAACAAAAAAAAAAAACGAGATTACGCTGTCATTTTTGTTTAAACCAAATTCTAATCTAATCTAAAATGCCTTCATCTATTTTCGATCACTTATTCGTGGTTTGGTCACAGAAACAACAGATCCAGGAAGGAAGCCCTGACATCCCACTTTTCCAACATATTCCCAGGACAAATATATAATCCCCCAGGTGAGTTCTGGGTTTACTCGGTCTCCTCCCAGCAGGATGTGCCTGAACCTCCTCAGCTGACTCCTTTGGATGCAGAAGAGCAGCATCTCCGACCAGATGATGGAGCGCCTCACCTTACCCATCTTCAGCTCCTTTCCGTCACTCCTATCTGGGATCTCATTCTTTCAATGATCCACACCTCATGACCATAGGTGAAAGCTTGAACTTAGACAGCCCATTAAACTGAGATCTTTGCCTTTTAACTCAGCTCTTTCTTCACAAGCCGAAGCAACCGAGACGAGGCCCCGAACCGTCACACCATCTCTCGCACCATCACTTGTCAACCAGACTCCAAGATACAAGCCAAAATGCAGAAACGGTGAAGGGAAATCCGTCCACCTAGCAGCACCGAGTGCTGTTATTTAAATGCACTTAACTGACCAACAGTGGGAGGTTTTCGATCAAAGCAGGAGGAAAGAAATCAGCAACAAGCTTAGAGGAACAACTGTTGCTGCCCATCAATCTGGAAAGGGGTTAGAAGGCCATTTCCAGACTATCCATCATTCCACAGTGAGAACAAATATTCACAAATGGAAAACAGCTGGAAAACTTCCAGCATTTTCCCCCTGAAGTCAGTCTGTGCAGTGAAATTGTAACAAAAGAAAAAGAAGAGCTGCTTCACATTCTGTAAACACCTCTTAAATCACATCTGATGTTCACATTCTTCACAGTACATTAAAAAAAATATACAAATATATCTTTAGGACAGATTTTTCCTGTTTTTTATTATGGCAGCTTCAGTTTACTAAATCTTCAGCTGTTCTCTTTTCAGGGATCTCCACAGCGAGTCCTCATCCTCCATCTAACTCTGTCCTCACTCCATGTCCTCTCCAACTGCATCCATACATGTCCTCTTTGTCTCTAACATTCTTCTGTCCCTCCTCTGGACATGTCCAAACCATCTCTAACTTTATCTCCCAGTCCTTCAACCTGTGCTCCTCTGATGACCTCATTCCTGATCCTGTCCGTCCTCGTCCCTCCCAAGGAGAACCTCAACATCTTCAGCTCTGACACTTCCTGTCCTGTCTCCTGTCTTTTTGTCTCCAAACCAGACAACATGGCTGCTCTCACCGCTGTCTTGTAAACCTTTCCTTTGACCTTTGCTGCCACCCTTTTGTGACAACTCCTGAAACTTTTCTCCATCAACTCAAACTGTCAGCACGGTGGTGGAGAGGTGATGATTTGGGCTCATTTTCAGCCACAGGACCGGAGCTCCTTACAGCCATTGAGTCAACCATAAACTTCTCTGTAGATCAAAAGATTCTTGGGTCAAATGTGAGGCTGTCTGTCTCGACAGCTGAAGCTTGGACCAAACTGGGTCAGGATGCAACAGAACAATGATCCCAAACACAGCAGCTGATCTACAACAGAAAGGCTCAAAAAGAAAAGAATAAAAATGTTGCGTTTACCCAGACGAGGTCCAGATCTGAACCTAATTAAAAAAAACTGAGATAGGACACTTATAAAGATCACGCAGAAGATTAATAGTTCAGATTAATCGTGTTAAAGTGAAGTCCAGAAGCTACAGAACCACAGGGACTGCTTCATGTTTTGACTTTAAATTTGTCAAATAAACAATGACAGTGTTATATAACCCAGGAAGGACCAAATATATATATTTTTAATAATAAAAGAAGCTAAAATTTTAGATAATATGCTCAATCAGTATTTAGAAAAATCTTATGCTTTTATTTTTTGTAAATTGAAGTTTTGTAAAATACTTTTCTGGACTTCCCATTCTATCAGTTAAAATGCTGACCCACATTAGGAAGTCTCTGACGTGTTTGTGCAAAAAAAAAAATTAAAAAATGATTTAAGATAGCAAGATAAAATACAAGCCTGGAAGGCAACTTAAATCTGCAGAGGCTAGCCAACTTCAGTTCAAAGAACGAAGGTAAAATGGCTTTTAGTCTTTCTTGTGTTCAGTTTTAAATCAGCCATCACCGGAGTTTGGGTATAATAAATATATATATATAGAATATAGAATATAGCTCAGTTTACCAAAACCATGGTTCTCTTTTCCATTGTTTTTAAATCAATAAGTTCATTTTAAATATCTCACGACATCTGCTCTAAACTTGCCTACACTTGTACCAAACACGTCTCGACTTTGCTCTCTTATTGTCCAATTTATTTCCTGCTACCATTTTAAATTAGGTCATAATGATGCTTTTAGCAAAATACACAACATAATATTACATTGATTTTATTGTCAGTCTCTCCTTTTAATGTTTTAATGCCTTTTCTCACTCTGAACTTAATGTGGAGAACTTTGAAATGTGTTCGTTTATGAAATTATCGTAAAACCTGTTGACAGAAAGAATTCAGTTTGTTCTTTGTTTTATTTTTAATTTTTTTTAACTTCTTGCAGATTTTGGAGCCATGGGCTGAGTTAACCGAAGATGGTGAACCAACCACACCCCAAACAAACAAAAAGCATCCATTAGTTTATGTTGCAATAACATCAGGTAAATTTTTTTTAAAGAGTTTAATTTTCTGCCTTTTTTCTTAGACTTTTGTTTCGCTTTGAGAGTTTGAACTTCCCAGCTTGGCAGGCCTCTGGAGACCCATCCAACACTTGACTGTGATTATGAACCCTGCAGGGGACAAGCTGCTGGAACATAAGTGAAATTTATATGTGACAATATATTCTCTGCAAGACCCCGCTGTTGTCATGAGCCTAAATTTACTGCCTTTCACCATGACTGGTTTTAGAGTTATACTGAAGATCTAAGGTCGTGTTTTCAAGGGTGGTGCAGGCTGACACTACCTGAATTTCAATGAATGAAGAAGAAAGAAAATTTCTTCTCTCCATGGAAGTGAAATGAGGTGAGAAATGTGTTCTAAATATATTTAAAACATTTCAAATCTGTGTTGCTGCCTGTAAAAAACAAACAACAAAAAAAGGCATTGTATTTAGTAAAAGGCTGATGTCTTTGGAAAAAGAAGAAGAAAAAAAAAGGGTAGTAATACATACAGGTGCTGGTCATAAAATTAGAATATCATGAAAAAGTAGATTGATTTCAGTAATTCCATTTAAAAAGTGAAACTTGTATATTATATTCATACATTACATACAAACTCATATATTTCAAATGTTTATTTCGTTTAATTTTG